>NC_064921.1:186953147-187256177 GCF_023897955.1 Schistocerca gregaria
CTTAGTATGTGGTGTCGGTGTCACTTTATTTTATCAATATTATTGCCTGTTTTGTTGTCTGTGATTGTGTTACTGCACGTAGTGTCATGTATCGATCCCTTTGGAGTTATGTGTGCTGATTGTGCTGGTTCCTTTCTCGGTTTCGGAATCTGTGGTCGTTCTTGTGTCAACCTATGTGGTTTGTTGTGTTTTTTGTGCTTGTCTACGCCTCCTTCCATATCCATATTGGCGTTTGTAATCTTCATGCGGTGAGTTCTATACAATGTCGGCTACGCTGTTCATTTTATTCCAGTCATCGTGATTACCTATTATTCTGGCCATGTCACTGTCGTTCTGTATAGATCTCACTTGTGCTAGCATGTTGTAGACCAGTGTGGCATGCTCTGGTGTCCCAGTTTCTCCGAAAGTGCATATTTTATTGCCAGTTAGTCCCATGCAGTTTAAGTGTACCGGCTACGGCCCAAGGCATATCAGGAAATGTACCATCCCCCGGCTTGGGTAGAAATGTTTTAGTTATAATCTTTCGCGTACTTCAGGGAAGATCCTTGTCGGATGTATCCCATTCTCTCTCCGAAGTTTCAATCCGCCATTGTTTCATTTATGTTTTGTTTATAATGTTGGTTCCTGTAATTTATCGAGCCTGTCCCTCTTAAGAAAGTAAAGTGCAGCTCTATAACATTATTATGTCTATAGGTCAGGGCCCCATCACAACGCAAAGTGCCTTTAGTTATATAGTTTGAAGGCTCCGCTAGTTCTCAGGAGTAAAATATGTTGACCTCGTCTTACAATTGTCTTATTAGTCTGTGTGTTGAGTTTGTGAGCCTACGTACTTGCGGCGTAGCATGTGATGGATTCAAATATAACAATGTGATAGGTCCTTACCGTCTTAATAGGTATTTTGTACTGTGAACAATTTTGCAGGCTTTGTCAATTTTCAGTTTGTTACCATCGTTGAAAGTCTGTTTTTCGTCAAGATGCAGTCCTAGATAACGTGTGGCATGCTTCCTATCTATGCTAGCATTGTGTAATTTAAAAACTGGGTTCATTTCCAATGTTCTTCTGAACAGTAAATATATAGTTTTGTTGGGCGCTGTTTTTAGTTTATTTTCTTTGCACCAATTGTTCATTTTCTGAAGCAGTTGCGTGCCTATGTCTCTATTGCTGCTCTCGAGTTGACTGACACAACTACGAGCAGGCCATCTGCGAACTCCACTACACCTCTTACCCTGTCGTACTGTCCAGTGTGTTCTGCAAGGGCTCGATTGCGATGTCCCAAAATATTGGTCTGCAGATTGATCCCTGTGCACATCCCTTTGTTACTCTCTTGACAACCTTGCGTATACCAGTTTTCCACTCCGCTACTTTCCACACATACAGTAGCGCCTCAGATATATAATTTAAGGTAAACAGTTTTACATCCTCGGCGTCACTTAACTGTTTAACTAACCTCATCCATGAATAATCAGTTATCGCACTGTGCTTTGGCCGAACAGCGCACATTTAAGCGAGTTCCAAAAGCCGTTTATCGCAAATTACCACCCAGGCGATCCAATTGTTAGAGGCACTCTCAAACCCCCAAAACACATAAAAGTTCCTATGACACTGCCTTAAAAGTCAGAATAATAGAAACGTATAAGCTGTGGAATCGCTTTAGAGACAAGTTCACTCACCTTCGGCATAGCTCAGTCATTATACAATACAGTAAACATCAGCTTCCATTACATAACTGTGATAACTGACACACAGTTTCGCAGTAGGTACTCCTCTATGAGATACTTCCGTGACGGGCTTAAAACCTGGCTCCCCCACATTGAATTTTCCGCAGCAGTAATGTAAATTGCCCGAAGAAGCGCTGATTGTACATGTGGCTATCCGCAACGTAGCTACCTCCAAACAGTAACAATCAACTCTGTCCACTGTCATGGGCAACTCCCACGTATCCCTGGCTGATACCTTATATAGATTCTTCCCCTTAAACACCATAATGGTTAGTTATACTAACACATTTGAAATGACGTTAAAATATTACGTGATACAGTCTTGCCAATTCGTGTGGGACGTAAGTAGATTCTTGTATGTAGTTATCAGCCTCAAATAATGTAGCAAATAAACAAATCCCTGACTTTAAGATAATTCTCGTTTAGTGTTCAATCTCAGCTGCACATTTTTAATTAGATTACATGTTATGACCACTAATCATCGTCTTCAGAACTTAGTAGTGGCGTCAGTAGCCCGTCTTGCCTGTTCAGAAGTACATACCATACAGTACTCTGATATGTCTTCTGAACAGAAAACGGATTGTTTACGGAACTACTTAGATCTGAAGACGGTCCAGAGACTGGACAACAAATGAGACTCATCCTAAATATCAATACAAGAACTGTCTGAAACGGGACGGCTAAGTCGACATAATAAAAATTCCTGATTGCTACGAGATTGGTACCCCTTATACCATCCAAACTCTTCTCTTGTCCTTCACGCTTGCGCAGCGTCTCACGACAGCCCTTCCAGAAGCTATGTGCTCTCGTGGCAAGCAGAATAACTCCAAGACCAAACACCGTCGCCAGGTTACAGAGAACATGGCACATACCATATACCACGCATCTTCAAACATTCTTCAGTCCATTTTCATAGTGAATCACCACTCTTTCAAACACATCTAGCTCCATTCGGCCTGCGTTACACCCGTTTGCCCCGCGTTCCTGTGAAGTTTGCATGTTGTCGTTGTCGTTGCGTTTGTCTTACACCAATGACTTTGAACGTCCCTATACGGAGAAGTCCAAAGGATTATGGTTCGGTGAATGGTAAGGCCACGCCACTGGGCCTTCTCAACCAATCCATCGCCCCTGAAACGTCGCGGTGAGATGCTGTCACAAAATGATGCTGTCACAAGATTCCGCAAAAAACGGGATGGGACCCTGTGGTGCATAAACCACACTCGGTGTATTTCTGCAAGAGCAACGTTCTGCAATAGCCCACAAATCGATGAAAGACAGCATTGTTAATCTGTTTAGTGAAGTGTGTGGCGCTATAAATCTATCACAGATAGTACTTGCCCATACGGTGATATCGTGGCGCAGGAAACGGAGGGAGTCGAAAGCTGTGTCCACATAACCATTCTTCAATATATTTGTTATTCAAATCTAAAAACCTTAGGTCCATGCACAACGGCCGAAAGTGTTCTGCACTCATACACCAAAATACAACATTTATTATCTTATGACAATAGGGTGCACGATAAAATCATCCTCCCACGAGAATTTCTTGAATTATACTATAAGGGGACGCAAACCAAAATGTCACACGCAATAATGGAATAATGAAAGGATGATAAGAAAGACATACAATTGTCTACATCTACATCGACACACATACTCCGCAAGACACCGTACGGTGAGTGGCGGAGGGTGCCCCATTCAACTACTAGTCGTTTGACTCTCTCTTCCACTCGCAAACAGAACGAAGAAAAAACGACTATCTACATGCAATCGTATGCGCCCTAATTTGTCGTACCTTCGTGGTCCTTATGCGAAATGTATACCGGCCACAGTATGCTGAGGCCAGTAACAGACAGAGCGAATGTCCTTCCAGGTCCGCTATAACTGAAACTCGACCGATATGACTGGGAAAAGAAATCTCATTGGTCGCCTGGAAAGCGCCACACCATCATCTTTGATACCGACTCACCACGGACAAGATGGCGCGTGAGCGCTCACCTATCTGCTCCAGTCCTTGTGGAGGGATCGAATATATATTGAAGCTGTTATAGTACTTAATAATAATAACACAAATTTAACACTCCGACACCATCGCAAAGGTGCTGCTTATAAAGACTGGAGGGGGGATTAAAGAAAAACTAAAAGTTTAATATTCACGAATGCATGAAAATAGCAACTGCAGTAGTATTTATGAGACCGGTGTTCCACTGAGCATTGATTGTGACCTGGTGATGGGACAGAGGCAACAGACAGAACAGAGTACCCTCCAGTCGTTACATGGAAGTGAGCTGTAACTCGCACGAATCGTAGGAGCATAGCGATTGGGAATTTACTTCGTTATTCTCCTACAGGGAGGACTATACAACATTGTCGCTACGTGACATGTTAGCTGAAATTACTCCGATTTTTAATTTTTGCTTAGCGAAGGAGATAACGATATATTAATGTGTTATGAATGGCAATGACAAAACCATGGTTAAGTAACTCACATATTGTTCTGGTCATTGTGAAAAAATGTTTTAAACTAAATCTCTGTACTGCATCATAATGTGACACATTTAGTCACCTAAGGGGGTACATATCCCCGGAGTCATATTACGTTCTGAATTAATTACTTCAGACTAGGCTTTGAAAATAAATAGAGACCAGACTGCTCTCTTTTGCTTATCCATTGTTATGTTAAGTATAGCAAAATCGTCTGTCTTATCTATACGACTTAACTGATAAAAAGAGTGAAAGGTTTGCTACCATAGAGATTGTAAAAGCCTCAATATCTTGACGTACTTATTCATACTTACAACGGTCAAACAGATACATACAAATCATCTCTTTACCAATAAGACGTTTGAGAAACTTCCGTTTGACATCG
Organism: Schistocerca gregaria; assembly: GCF_023897955.1. NCBI lineage: Eukaryota > Metazoa > Arthropoda > Insecta > Orthoptera > Acrididae > Schistocerca > Schistocerca gregaria. The sequence continues at coordinate 186,957,735 of NC_064921.1, forward strand.
GTACATATTATGATACCTGGATTTTTCTCAAATACTTTAGAAGCAGTTTCTATAATCCCGCTTGTTGCAAGGAGTTAGCAGTTGCAGGCTCAGTAATCTTATACTCCACTTGATTTTCATTTTTCTCTACCAGACTGCAGTAGGAAGGTGGCAGTATTTACTTTGCTCAGTCTTTGTAGCTATTAAGTAAAAAAATAAATAAATAAATAAAAATTGCCATCTGTTTTCAGAAAGCATTTGCCTAAGGAGAAGTCGATCACTGCATTCTTCTTCCTTAAGAACTTTATGCCAAAAATACGTTTTAAAACTAAAATTATGAAAGAGCATTTGGTCACTCACCTTCCTATTACAACTTCCACCTACATCTGCATTTTGATATTTCGCGATCTGACACCAACAGCGGTTCTGTACAGGTAGCGTTGGTACCCTAGTTATCTCACAAACGTTACTAAATAAATTGGCTGGCATAACGTTGACCATAGCACCCATGTCTGGAACCATTGTAGTCGGTATTTCCCCTATGATACCATGTACAGTAACTTGAACAGTTTCTTTGCTATGATCACGGCAGTAGTTCATTCGTCTCTAATGACCATGCCATTGTTTTGTCGTAATAGATTTACTGAGTTGCATACTTCGCCCCCAAGCCACCACATGGCCAACATTTGCAGCCTCATTTAGTTTATTGTATTCCTTCCGCCACCACTGCAGAATTTTGTGTTCGCAAATTCGCTTCATCTATACAGTAGCACGGGATTAATATATTCACCACTTACTCTAAACTGATGACCTCAGAAGTTAAGTCGCATAGTGCTCAGAGCCACTTACTCTAAAAGCAGAAGGCGATGTATCATGTACTGTCTGCGTTACAATGGACTGCTCCTGTTGTATACTACTGACTTGTGACATGAGACTATCTTAACACTCCGGTAAACCTTTTCTTAGTGCACTTCTTTCGAAGCGCCTTTCTGAGACGAGACTTCAGCATCAGACTGTAGCACTAAATGTGGTTTATCTGATTCTAATCCTCCATTTCTGTTAATTAACACCACAGAGGACATAGTTCTTGTTAAATGACATGTTCTGGCACTTAATTTGGCTTAGATTACGTTTCATTACACTGAGACGATATTTCATCGCATCAAATCGAAATTTCATTTAAGATGGAAGACATTTAATTAAATTTAGATAACATTTCATGGTATCGAGTCGAGGTTTGCTAGCCAGTAGCTACTAAGTTACGATAAAATACGTTAAGTTGGCCTGGTATGGAGCTGAAGGCTGGCTTCATTTTCTTACTACACGTCTCAGTTTCCATTATGGTTGACTTCCCTGTCTTTTTTCTGTAACATAAAAGGTGGCTGAATTCACGTGTGGCAAATCACGCATCTCAGTTTTATATCAGCACACAATAACAATATAGCTGAGCATGAAGGTTCTGGAAAAATGACATTAATTTTTTGAAAAAATAAAGCATTTCTGTGCCATCCCACGATGTCGCGACGTTCAACCATTTTACACAAACCAAATTTTTACTGTTGTTAAAACTAATTATCACGAAACTACTAAAATATTCAAATACCAAATAAAATTGATCATTGAGTAATTATAACCGGCGAATATAATCTACCCCAAGCATAGACATAGTAGAATAAAAATTGTTGTCCATACCTTCTGTGTTACGTCGTGTTAAAAAATATTTTTTTAAAAAGAAAAAAGTTTGTGCTCATACAAGTTTTTGAACCAAGGTTATTGATTTTAATTTCCTTTTATATAATAATATCGTTTTTTATCTCTTCATCAATTTTTCCGTTACTCGTTAATTTTTATGGTACATGAAGCAAACTGTGTATTGACAATAAAATTTTATACGTACAACTGTACATCAAATGCTGGTCCAGTCACAGAGTCGCCAGTGTGCTGCTAGGTTGTTCTGACTGGCGTGGATTTTTTAAAAATATTTTAAAATCAGAAGTAAAATGTTCACGAAAGAAGGTCACATCACCTTGACGACAGCAAGAGCATAATAAAATAATGAGCTATAAAATTAAAGAGTTGAAGTAAAATTCTCCTGCTTCGTTAAATATATTGAATTATTTAAATATCTGTTATCTTTTTGATACTGAATCATCAGTCTCAGAAGTAGTTGTAGTAGAGTGAAAAAGTATTGTGACACAAAACAGCGTTTTATGTTTGGTTTTACTGCTTAGAATGATTTGTATGATAGCAGCAATAATGATCGGAAATTAACATTATAAACTGCAAGCGCGACTGATTTAGGTTGTAACTTGGAAACGATGGCTCGCTTATGACGCGCGTTCGTTGCATCACCAAACCGACCACTTCCAAGAAATTTAATCGCTCTTCAAATATATTAAAGTTTTTATAGTTTAACCACAGGATTAAATGTGTAGTATGTTCAAATGAAACATTGTTAGGTCACAATTACTTATTATTCCAAACAATTCTGAAGAGTACGTTAATTACATAACTAGGTGGTCCAATGGCTCAAACTGGAAAGGTAAAGAAGACTACAAGTAGTCATTCACATTTTTAAAAACAAATTCAAAAATTAAAAATATTCGTTACATAAATATAAACTCTTCTTTAAGCAGAAAATTTCATCGATGACTTTAGCGAAATCTAGCGGTTCTCCTTTGCGAGACCCAGCCCCCAGGTCCGTACCCTGGAATCGTGTGCAACAAAATTCAGCATACATGCGCAACTGTGTACAATTTTTACGGTTTGCGTCTTACGAATTAGAGAGCATGAGGTACAAGATTCAGAGGCTGTGAACTTACCCCTCAACTCTAGCCTTCCCGTCCCTCGCTCAGTTATGTTTAATAACTCTTCCGAAATCTTCACTTGCAGCTAACAGGTGAACCTTCAGTTCTTAACATTCAGCACTTATTTAATGTCTGGTAAGGTCATATAACACAGTATACAAGTGCTAGCATCATCTCACGCTAGTCACGCAACCAGTGGAAATCTCCAAGCGTCGTTCAACACCTCACACGCATCACTACAGCGTCCATTGCACAGTCTAGTAGTGTCCTATAATATCGTAAATACCAGAAAACATTTCGTACTACTGCTCACATTGCAAGTTTCTTGCACGGAAGCATTATATTTGAAAAACAAAAAATGATACTGAAAAATATTACCTCTTAACAAACTATTGTGAAAAAGTCATCTTTAACAGCTGATGGTTTTAAATTCTTAAGCGTGATATTGAAATCCGTCTATCGGGTGGTTTTTTTAACTCGTTGTTTTGGAACATCATTCAGTACTTTCTCCCTGCGACAGCAGTTCCCTGTGCTGTCATAGTAAGACCGTCAAAAACCTGCCAGCGCGAACGTCAACATCTGCGGTCCTCGAGGGGTGGTGGCAGCGTGGCAACATACACAAATCAGGGGCCGCATCTCTCCTCTCCTTGGAGACGACACGACACCAGCGCCCTCTCCGGCGCTGGCACGAAGCTCAGCTCCATGGGAGAGTGTCTGCCGACGTCATAATTACTTTCGTCTGCGTGAACCAGTTCAGCTAGGAAATTAATTTATTCTTGAGTTGACAAAAGACTTTATTCGGAGATTAGGATTGTTTGTTATGTTCTCCATGACTGCTTCTCGAAAAATAAGTAAATGTGATTATTCAATTATAGCACTGTCCACTGATATCCTGTAGCGTTCCCAGTCACCCTGGTCTATCTCCTGCTTCCTAGTCTACGAATTACTGTTGAGACCGCCCGCGATGCACCATTTCCCTTAGGCTTTCCTAGAAAATATATTTCAGCACTTATCCTCACACACGAATCACAAATGGTACTATCAGTCACAAAACATCGACAGGTTGTCCAACTTATCTCTTCCACTGTAGTGCTAATCGCAGACCAAATTCTTCTCACGATGCTAGGTTTTCTGGTACTCCTGCTCTTCCAAAGCAACATCCTGGTGGCTTGCGGCACTATGTCATACGAATTAAGTCTCAGTAGTTTTGTTTGCCGCTTAATCGATTTGTCCGTTAAGGCAGACGAACCTTGCATCAGTACTCCACTGCTGACAGCATCCCTTACATGGAATTTTGTACCTCTAAGCTTCACCGTTCATCGCCGAAAATAAAAAGTTCAGTCTCAGCTTTGTCTCATACCATTTCACTCGATGTGCACGTTACACTGCGGCTACACTGTAGACAGCTCGCAGCACGTCTTAGCACCTCGCTCTTCAAGGCCGTGATGTGGAGCTCATGCAGCTGCAACTTTCCCAACCTCAGGCGCATGCTGCTCATAAGATTCAGCCATGCCGTTCGGAACGTTTCCCTTACAACCACGTTCCCCATTTCTTCTCTCACATCCCACTTATGAGGAGGAGACCCCATTGCGAGGGATGACCACTCTGGTCCCTTGGAAATATATCTGTGTCCAATTTCTTCCGCAACATCTGCGACACGACTACCAACATAGACAGCTTCTTGTGCACTGCCCGTAGCATCATCGTCTGCTCAGCCTTGCCCTTTCTTCTCCTATAGTCATCCCACATCTGAGGAGGCGACGCCATCGCAAGTGGTGGCCGGTCTGGTCCCTTGGAAATATGTGTCTGTCCCACTTCTTCCACACCTTTTGCAACACAGCTATCAACATCAACGGCTTCCTGTGCATTCCCTGGTGTATCTGTGATAACATTACTGTCTGCAGTTCTACGCTACGTAACGTAAACATTAGTGACACACCTACCTCCCTGTACATTTGGCGAATGCTCCACGGCCACTGAACAGCATCCATTATCAGCCAGTGCCATAGATACTTGTGCACTTCAATCACCGCCGCTGTCTACACACTTATTTATTCTCTTAACTCTCACAGTTAATTTGTCTGCCACTACAGCTAATTCAGACTCCACAGTTCCACTTGATACTGGAGCTGATACATCTACGCTACCCAGCTTACCGTAAACGACATTAGTACCCTGTGCATTACTTAAACTCACAGGGATTTGCTAAACATCACTACTCTCTTCACAAATTATCTTAATTTTTCAATTCATGAGATGGTCGCACCAAATATTATCCTACTCGTCACACGGTTGACACGTTTATCTACATCAACAGTCGTTGGAAAAATTACGGGAACAGGTAAACTAGACACAGGTCTGTTCCTCTCCCTTTCAACTCATTCCTTCTCCCTCCTCCCTTCTCCGGCTTTTTTTCCTTCTTTCCTCCTTATCTCTTTCCTTGCTTCTTTAAATCTCCTTCTTTAATCTTCTTCTTCTCCAGAAAGCTGTTTCCTTCACTTCCAGTCTCCTAGACGATTTTGCATCGTCCGCTCATATCTACTTGACCTCCGACAATTTTCAGTCCCTGCTGCTTGGTAGTCCCCTGAGGATTGAAAACCCCGCTCTCTGTGGCACTGACCACGATGTCCTGACTGTTTATCAGTTATACAAACACAAACGACAAGAACATCTAAACGTACTACTATCCCAACAGTTCCCAATATATTTCATCTTGCCTACATACCGAGCCTCATTGCTTTCTAACATCATTGGTCATTCCAAATGGCATAGCTAAACACACATTTACTACGATACTCAAACCTTTCAAAACTATAGTATTCGACATAAAAATCAAGACTTAAAACGAGTAACACATAAACATCACGATTTTTTTTTCTTGAAAGTCTCTTCGGTTTGCTGCCGGGTCTTAAAATCAACTCGATTCGATATTTCGGCGATCGAACCATGAAATTTACTGATTAGGCTGGTATATTTAAAATATACATTATTTGTGTGTGTGTGTGTGTGTGTGTGTGTGCGTGTGTGTGTGTGTGTGTGTGTCATACGACTCCAAGGCACATCTTATGTAAATACATCAGACTTTCACAGAAATAATGCAGTTTGACACCATATTTAAGCGTCATTTTAATATTACGCTGATTAAATACAGAGGTCTGTATGTGCAAAAAATATCTTTGACTTTCACGCAAATAATGCATATCCTTAAGCTTGGCGTCTACTCAGTTGAGGATTACGAAATGTTTTACTACTTATCTTCGAACGTCGTACCATTTATAAGCACCTGATTCCTCCTTTTACTGGTTTCTTGATACTGGCTAGAGGGGAGGAGAGAATGAGTAGGCACGGAGCACAGCTGGGCTCGTTCGCCATATTTGAATTTTTTGCATTTATTTTATTTTATTCATTTATTGGAGCCACATTCTGAATGACTGCCTAATTTTAATACTACCCTGTAAGTCGGAGGTCAAAGGTTATTTCATTTTCCTGCCCCTACATGTAGGCAGTCAGAAGTTTAAAGGTCCAATTTATCACATACCTGGCATTACATAACCACTCATATGTAAAATATGTAAATTTGTTGTAAGATCCTATGGGACGAAACTGCTTAGTTCAACGGTCCCTAAGCTTACACACTACTTAATCTAACTTAAACTAACTTACGCTATGGACAACACACACACACATGCCCGAGGGAGGACTCGAACCTCCGACAGGGTGAGCCGCGCGGACCGTGACAAGACGCCCTAGACCCTGCGGCTACCCTGCGCGGCCACTCATATGTTCTAACTTCTTTGTTCTGTGATATTTTTGTTGGTTCCCATGTCAGATGCAAATCACAACTCTAAAACCGATAAGATTAGACTTATTATTCTAAGATTATAATTATAGACTTAAAATTCTTGGAATTATAAGTGGCCGTTCTGTAATTCTTCACCTCCTGACCAACACAACACAGGGTTATTCTTAAGCACCTCTGTTGTTTCAAGAAATTGCATGAGAGCTTTAAAACATAAAAAAACAGGCTTGTATCAGTGAACAGAGCAACTAAGGCATAACGAAAATAGTTTTCTATCAATGGGAAGAGTATCTCGCCAAGTTTTATTAACTCACATTGCAGCTGCACAGAATGGCACATTTTGTGACATGACAAATGTCTGTCTATACGTGTGTGCGATGTACATGCATGCGCAACGAGAGCAGCCTCTCTGTAAATCTGTTCATTTGGTTGCGTATCTGCAGGCGCGAACATATACAATACGACTGATTTCAGCTGCTGCCTCTGCTCTGATGACAATTGATGCAACGTACACGAGACTTTCTCGAGCATGGCAGCATTTTGCTCCAGGGGCAGGCACTGGGACCATCCGATTTCGAATGTAATTTGTGCAGTTGTTTCTTCATCAAAATGCTAATGATGCTCATGTGAACCCATTGACGACGTAACAGGTTTTGCTCGATTTCAAAAGAGACGAGTTAGCTATTGTCGCGGAAGTATCAATCACGCATTGACGCTGCGGGGAGAATGTTTAAACACCGGGTGTACTTCCATTCAACGTTATCTTAACAACAAAATGAAATCTGAGTGTAGTGGTTGTTACATATTCATAGGCCCTTGCGAACGAAGGCGTTTTTCATAAGCGAATAGCTATATGGTATCTCTTTCTTTTAAAAAAAATTCTTTGTGGTGTGATCTGTTTTGCTAGGATCCTAAAATAAGCTTGAATAAAAACTTGTCTAGACTAATCCAGGTAAACTCTGTTAACTGTTCGAGCTGGAACGTCAACCAAAGAAAGAGATACTCAATGTGAGGAAGAGAAGCACCACGTTACCTGTGGTCTCGAGCGCTGACAGTGGAACCTCCACGTTATTGTGCCAGCAGTCACAGTCACGCTGTCTCCACGGAACTTACCACAGCACCCTAATTATTTGACAACAACACTTACATACAGCGTATAAGCAGCCCTACACACAGCCAGCAGGCGACCTTCATTCTTCTGTCTGCGTCAGACTCTTACTTTGCCTCCGTTTGATAAATGCTTGCTAGTTGATCGCCCTAGAGTCCGCAAAAAAGAGTCTAAAACCTTTTTTCCGTTGTAAAGGAGCAATTACATTTTTTTATTATTTTTACCAACTGCGACTAAGAATAATACAAAACGGAAAGTGATATGAAAATTAAACCGATCAGTTAATACCTTTCACGTATATATATACACTCCTGGAAATGGAAAAAAGAACACATTGACACCGGTGTGTCAGACCCACCATACTTGCTCCGGACACTGCGAGACGGCTGTACAAGCAATGATCACATGCACGGCACAGCGGACGCATCAGGAACCGCGGTGTTGGCCGTCGAATGGCGCTAGCTGCGCAGCATTTGTGCACCGCCGCCGTCAGTGTCAGCCAGTTTGCCGTGGCATACGGAGCTCCATCGCAGTCTTTAACACTGGTAGCATGCCGGGACAGCGTGGACGTGAACCGTATGTGCAGTTGACGGACTTTGAGCGAGGGCGTATAGTGGACATGCGGGAGGCCGGGTGGACGTACCGCCGAATTGCTCAACACGTGGGGCGTGAGGTCTCCACAGTACATCGATGTTGTCGCCAGTGGTCGACGGAAGGTGCACGTGCCCGTCGACCTGGGACCGGACCGCAGCGACGCACGGATGCACGCCAAGACCGTAGGATCCTACGCAGTGCCGTAGGGGACCGCACCGCCACTTCCCAGCGAATTAGGGACACTGTTGCTTCTGGGGTATCGGCGAGGACCATTCGCAACCGTCTCCATGAAGCTGGGCTACGGTCCCGCACACCGTTACGCCGTCTTCCGCTCACGCCCCAACATCGTGCAGCCCGCCTCCAGTGGTGTCGCGACAGGCGTGAATGGAGGGACGAATGGAGACGTGTCGTCTTCAGCGATGAGAGTCGCTTCTGCCTTGGTGCCAATGATGGTCGTATGCGTGTTTGGCGCCGTGCAGGTGAGCGCCACAATCAGGACTGCATACGACCGAGGCACACAGCGCCAACACCTGGCATCATGGTGTGGGGAGCGATCTCCTACACTGGCCGTACACCTCTGGTGATCGTCGAGGGGATACTGAAGAGTGCACGGTACATCCAAACCGTCATCGAACCCATCGTTCTACCATTCCTAGACCGGCAAGAGAACTTGCTGTTCCAACAGGACAATGCACGTCCGCATGTATCCCGTGCCACGCAACGTGCTCTAGAAGGTGTAAGTCAACTACCCTGGCCAGCAAGATCTCCGGATCCGTCCCCCATTGAGCATGTTTGGGACTGGATGAAGCGTCGTCTCACGCGGTCTGCACGTCCAACACGAACGCTGGTCCAACTGAGGCGCCAGTTGGAAATGGCATGGCAAGCCGTTCCACAGGACTACATCCAGTATCTCTACGATCGTCTCCATGGGAGAATAGCAGCCTGCATTGCTGCGAAAGGTGGATATACACTGTACTAGTGCCGACATAGTGCATGCTCTGTTGCCTGTGTCTATGTGCCTGTGGTTCTGTCAGTGTGATCATGTGATGTATCTGACCCCAGGAATGTGTCAATAAAGTTTCCCCTTCCTGGGACAATGAATTCACGGTGTTCTTATTTCAATTTCCAGGAGTGTAGATGCACCCCATCACCCATTTTTACATTCATTTTCACATCTGCATCAAAAGGTGCATCAACACTGCAAGCCAGTTTAGTGAACGTGTTACTGTACGTATTGTACCAACTTCATTGCCTCTACGCCCCATTATTATTATGTTTGTGGATGGTACGCAGAAAGAAAGTACGCCTGTTTGCATTAAAAGAAATTGCTGCCGTCTCACAGCAACCACCATCTAGATGATGGCGGCCTTGTACAACATCATTCATTACACAGAGGTAAGCAAGGTTCATCGCCATAAAGGTCTACCTCTCTAAAGACTCTGAAGGCCGTTCAAATAGTTTGTAATATCACTTCTTTATTGACTTTAATTAATTTTTGTTTATTTCAGTAGACTTAATTCCGTAGTAAGATTAGTACAGAGTTGCTTTCAAAGGATTCTAGAAAATGTTCGTACTAAGGTAAAATACTACTGTATGAATGGAAACATCAGTTCCATATTTTGTTTACCTTTTGTACAGTAATCTCTAAAAACATGGCTGTCAAAAATCCAGCTAACAGGGCACTTTTCATAGTTTCTGGCCCAAATTCAGAAGGACAAGGAGAATTTAATTTTTCAACAAGAAGGTGCTCCACTGTACATCAAGAACGGTGTTCGTGAACTCTTGCATATTGAGCAACTGTGACAATGGAGCGGTTGTTCATCAGCTGGCATGCCGGGCACGTTCTCTGGAACTGGTACTGTGTGACTTTTCCTTGTGTTTTTACATCAAATACTCTGTTTTCACACCTCGTCGCTCACTAGGTTGTATAAGGACTACTGTTACTGACATCAATGTGGACACTTTAGGGCGAGCGTGGGCCGAACTGGTCTATGGATTGGACGTGTGCCATGTAAATAACGGTTCACACAATGGACATTTGCAAAGATTACACAAAAAACTCCTTGAGTCTCTGTTTCCATACATATCATGCTGTATCACCTAACCTCAAAACAAATTTTTTTACAATCACTTGAAAGTTATATATTTCCCCTACCATTACTCCTCGTCGACTTTGCCTCTTTGTGCTTTTGTTTGTCATTACGTGTATATTTACAAAACTTTTGCCGGATATTCTTCTGCATACGTGCAAAATTATTTTATATACAGAGCAACAGAACTGAAGGATAACTTTGTCGAAACCCAGTGATTCCAACGCATACGTTTGAAAGTTGCCTCAATCGCGCCTACAAACTAGCTCTATAATTATGCAAGAGCACGGCGCCCTGCGACATCAGCCTCGGGCTCGAGTACTCTTCAAACAATATCGTGTCAAAACTTGCAAAAAAATGGCCACAGCTCAGAAATTCATATAACGTACAAAGTGGATCGATTACGTCTCGTTAACACCAAATTTCACCTCATCCCTCAGTTCTGCCCTGTGCCACTGGCAACGTGTCACACGATAGGAAGGTTGTCACAGCCCGTCTTACGTTTCACCCCTTCTTTTGATGCCCCTGTGTGGACGTCAGAACTGCGACACCCAGCGATAAAACACTCGTATTTCTTATGAATGGCCTAGGAAAATATTTTAGTCTCTCCACCACTTAGAATCGAAACGAAATAGCATCAGGGGGTGGCATAAGCTGCGTCAATGAAGCCACCCCTATCCATGGGGTGTTGATTTCCACATGTATCGCGGTCGAAAACGAAGAGGTCGCAATGCGATGAGCAAAAAGACGACGTTCTTGCCTTTCGACACCCTTGACACCCCCAGGTCGACTAAACCCTTCTCGATGGGCATCACTGTGGTGAAATACCACTGAATGTGATGTCAACCGCAGTGCGACCGCCATTTTTACTTTCGTGTACAGAGTGGAACCACGAGGGACTGTTCAAAACCATCCAACGAAATTTGAACGAGACACGAAGCAACAAAGAATCTTTGAGCTTTTTCAGCGCTCCTTTTTCACACCATCCTCTGGTATGATCATGCAGTGGTGTGGCACTGACACATAAGTGAATAAAATGTCAAAGGGTCCCTCTGGGAGCCCCAGTTCGACAAAATCTTGTTGGCACCCGCTCATAGTTATTGAGTATTTTTAAAAAAAAATGCCTTCACAGGGAAAACTTGTGAAATAATACCAACTGCCTCAAAGATGTGTCATGTGGTTGCCTACCTGCAGATGCTCTGCGCTACTTCACAGGTTTTCTCTGTAAAAATACATTTCAAAAGTCTCAATAAATGTAGCCAGGTGCCACTGAGGGTTTTGCCGAACTGGGGAACACTTTGCTGTTTTATTCATGCGTTAATATCGCACTCCTGCGTGGTCACGCCACAGGAGGGTGTGAAACAGGAGGAATGAAAAATCATAAGGACCCTTTGCAGGGCGGCCACGCTTTTGCGTCATTAGGGAGGAAGACTTTAGGCTCCATTGAGGCTATTTTCAAAGTTATGCATCCGAATGGGGCACAATTACAGGGTTTCGTAAAAGTAGTCCTTTAATTCTGTTGCAAGACGTAATTGATAACGCTGATTAATAATAACTGCAACGTAACCTTCTTACTAGCGAATTATCGCGGGGTATTAATAATTTCTAGCAGGAAGGTTTAACCAACCGGTAAAAATTTGAACGCAGCAAATGATGCAATATTTTTTTGAACCACTACAGAAGGCACCTATGCAGGGCGTAATGGGGCACATAGAGCCATTATTTACTTTCGTGACCCAGCATTCAACTGTAGTACCGACTTTCACTTATTCTTTATGATGAAGTTAGGAAATAATCAGCCGAGGGTATAGGTTAACTGATATTTTTTCAATACCGATGGCATTTCAATAACTAGTCCAGTGTCTTTTGGAATATAAATCATCACAACTGGTCTCTCTAGTTGACAAGATTCACTTTAGCCACGTAATTATGGAAAGGGAGAGGGGACCGCAGACCTGGTTTCAATGTAATTTTATGTTGGCAATTATACCTCAACCCATGCTTATTACACCAATTACCACAGGTCACGCAGAACAACTTGGGCAAAGACACCAGCCGGCCGGAGTGGCCGTGCGTTTCTAGGCGCTACAGTCTGGAACCGCGTGACCGCTACGGTCGCAGGTTCGAATCCTGCCTCGGGCATGGATGGATGTGATGTCCTTAGGTTAGTTAGGTTTAAGTAGTTCTAAGTTCTAGGGGACTGATGACCACAGCAGTTGAGTGCCATAGTGCTCAGAGCCATTTGAACCAAAGACACTACAACCGAACTCGGACAGTGTGGAAGAGTATTTGGCTAAATATTTCAATTTTCCTTAAAACATCTGAAGAAAGGGTAGCAAGTGGTGCACTTAACTATGACTGCCCATTTTGGTTTAATCCTGCTTTCAGAAACAGCACTACTTTACTGAGCTGGGAAGGGGAAGGTGGGGGGGGGGGGGGGAAGAACATTTGCCGGCCACTGTGGCGGAGCGTTTCTAGGCGCTTCAGTCCGGAAACACACGGCTGCTACGGTCGCAGGTACGAATCCTGCCTCTGGCATGGATGTGTGTGATCTTCTTAGGTTATTTAGGTTTACGTAGTTCCAAGTCTAGGGGACTGATGACCTCAGATGTTAAGTCCCATAGTGCTTAGATCCATTTGAACCATTTGAAGAACATTTACTATCACATGGCGGGAAAATTTTGCAAGTCTTTGTTCCATCAATGGGCGTTAAAATCTGAACTTTCCTAAACCGCGTATTTTACGTAACGTACTTCACCGTAGACGAATGAAGAAGTTACGGGGCCCACGAAATATAATATCTAACTATCACATCAATACCATTCCACACAAGTGGCCAAGTAGCCAACAAAAATGCAAAAAAAAAAAAAAATACGGACACACAAAATTACTCCTTCTCTATCTTACACTCACCTACTACCGTATGTTTATTCACTCGATTACTGTACATTTTCAGACCGAAACTGCAGTCTACCAGTGTGGTGGTTGCTCCAACCGACCACGTGGCGGGAAAGCAAGTACACAAAGAAAACATGTGAAAAATATATAGTCCCCCAAAGTAATACTGTAAAAGAAAGACCACATTAAAATACATTAAATGAGTGAACTTCTGTTAAAGACAGAGCACTAATACGACCGCGAGCTTAAGGCCCATGGTGCATGGCCTGACCAAGGCACAAACCCAAAGTTCTTACTGAAATTTGACTAAATTGAAAAAATAAACTCCCTTATGGGGATTTAGTGGTAATCTCACACCTGATTTCAGCGTCTGGACATTATTAACGGGCAGTTTTGAGACATTCTGCTGCTTTGTTAACATTACCAAAATCGAGAGCTGTGTCTCTACATCTGTCCAGCGCCGCTATCCAGGAACAATTGGACCTGCGGACACGTCTCCTAGCCGTTATTCCTTCAAAATGTGATGGAAGGGATGCTTCACCAACCTGACGCAGCCAATACTCGTGCCTTCGCAACCTCTCTGACCTGACTTGCACACTTTATTTGCAAACTTGTTCGCGTTTAGAGGTTAGTACTATCCTACCATAAAACCACTCTACTCATGCAATGCTACAACTTCTGCTACTTCACATAAGATCTCATTCATACAGCCCAGGTCGCACAAGGGAAAGGATGCAGGGAAACGTGGAACACACAAAACAAAATAAATAAATAAATAAACACCGCTTGGTCCATTCTCTCCTGCTTGTTACCCACAGATCTATTTCTGCAGAGTAAAAACACTCTCTTCATAATTCTCCTGTACTGGAACTTATTGAGAAAAAATATGGAATAAATTTGGAACGGGGCAACAAGTTCCGTTTTATAATTAACTTCCAAATGGGCGTTTAACTAAAAGTCCAACACTACATAAACGACCTACGGTGTGGTATATAATTGCAGTATCCCAAGATCTGTTTGTAAGCCTGGATATAAATGATTTTATCATTGTGCTACTCACATGTACAGTATCTCATCAAAGGCATCTAGACACCTACTAGTTGCCATTAATATGGGGTTTTACCAATGTCTATGGAGGAATGGCAGCCCATTCTTCCTCAACAGTTGAATCCAGAGAACGTAGTGCTAGTGGACGCTGGGGTCTGGAGGGAATCCGACGTTCAAATTCATCTCAAAAGTGTTCCAGTTTAAGGTCAGGACTCAAGTTAGGTTAGCTCATATCGGAAAGGTTACTGTCCACAAACCACTGTCTCACTTATGCTGCTTTACGTCAGGGTACATTGTCATGCCGACATAAAGAACTGCTCATATGCAGTATCGTAAAGTGCGTTCGTACCCATCTGCATTTAGCGTTTTCTTAAGCGCTATGACGGTAACACACCTCAAACACGAAAAATACTCCCATTTCGTAACACTGCCTCCTCTAGATTTTACTGTCGGCACTACACATGATGGCAGGAAACTTTCTCTAGGCATTCGCCAAACGATAACCCTTCCACTTGAATACCATGAGGTATAACTCCAAATCACTCGTTTCCAATCATCCGCTCTCCAGTGGCGTCGCTGTTTTCAGGACATCAAGCGTCACTTGGAATTGATTACAAAAATGTATGCCTTGTGAAGAGCTGCTCCATCATTGAACCCAATCCTTCTTAACTCCCTTTCCACAATCATGTTGATAGCTGCACTTCTTGTAGAACTTCGGACCTCACGAGTAAGTCCTTCCTCTCGTTTTATGCGACTTTTACAACCACCCTTCTCAATGCTCGATGGTACACCAACACATGATGTCTACCTGGTCTTGATTGAGCTATGGGGGTTCCTTCGCTTTTGCAGTTCACAGTCACATCAACAACAGTCGACTTGGAAATCTTTAGAAGCGTTGAAATGTCCACGATGGTCTGTTGCTCAGGTGACATCCAGTGAGTGCGAAATCGTGGTCTGTGAGCCTCTGTCCGATCTGCATGAGCTGGCCCTTTCGAGTGATAGCTCACTCCGTGAAATCCAAATTCTATTAAAGTTACGCAATGGAATTAAATTTAACTTTTAGGAGGGTGGTCCTAGCATGGACTCCCAGGTGTCAGCATTCGCATGATTTATTTTTACCTTCGTTAGTCTCATGAGATATATTAACTACGAAATTAAAGACATGATCCAGGTAAATCCCAATATTTATTACAAGTTCTTAGCGTCCCCATATTAATAACAACATTACAAATATGTAAATGGAGCACACAATTAGGACATCAAAATGAGATAGAAAACTCAATTACAGTGGAGAATGGTATGGCTGGCAAAGATAATTTAATCCTAAACTGGGAGGTGCAAAACTCAACTTCTTAGCATATTAATACCGAACAACAGAGCTGCCTGATAGGGCCAGTGATTGCATAGACGACCGAAAAGAGAGTACATGCAACAGTGCCTGTCCACCGAGTTATGAGAAGCCAGCTCACATTTAACACAATACTGAAGAACATTTAACTCGATTCCACCCTAACCGGACCATGCCGCCAAGTATTCTCACCATGATGGAAACCCCCTCCCCAGAGTCGTGCTTCCCATGAATCAAGTTCAAATGAAGAAGTACTGAGAACAGCTTAGCACCGTTCTCTGCAACGTCTCTGCCAGAAGTGGAACAGAAAATTAAAGTGACTCACCTTCATTTGAAGAACAAGTGTCTAACATAATACATCTGGAGAAGAAAAGTTCATGTTTCTCATTGTGCCGTTGCCCGCTATCGACACTGGACTCTTTCGAAAAATCAACACCAAGTAATCAGAGTAAGTTCTCTTGGCGCTAGCCAATGGTATAAATTTTCAGTTATTAATTTATCCCACTAGGGGCTATGAAAAAATGGGTCTCCAATCGTTCGTCCTCCTGTTTTCACGTCACGGCCTCATCCATACTTCACATTGGTTCTTCTGGTGGATTAGCAATTCATTCTGTTCACTACTTATTAACTGAATAAAAAATATTCATATTTATATACATAACTGTGAGCAGAATTTTCCTTGCAAACAATCATCCTTACAGTCACCTTGAACTAAGTGCATACACATAGTCATAATATAAGACATAACAAAGTATGAAAGAGACACTATGAGTACGAGGGTAAAAGTGTATCAACAAACAAGCAAATAAACTCACACACACTCATCACGTAAACTAACATTATGATATAATAAAAAACAAAGATGTGTCAAATCATATATCAGAATGCACCTCTTTAAAAGCTGTGACTAAAGGTCATCTTCATCGTGAATCAAAATTCTACTAGTACGAAGATACAGTGGGACAATGACTGTATGTAACTTCTACTTTATTACCATCAAAGTGTTCACATTACAAATTAAATCATTATTAAAAATAAACCAATTATATGTATCATCTGACAAGACACACAAAAAAATAAAATTAATGTGAATGCATTGTGTTAGGGTGCAGCTAATACGTTAGTGAGAAAATGTCATGTTATAAAAATACGTATACAAATCATAACGAAAATAACCGGAATGATAACGATAACGTTGAAGTGCCCATTGAGTATGGATCCACTGAAAATACTTGCAGCAAACAAAATAAATACATTGCTAAGCAAAAAGACTGCGGCAATTTGCACATGAGTTATGAGTGTGTGAACACCGACACACAGATATCAAAGAAAAGGCACCATACAGAACGAAGTTTAGTTCAAGGGGGGTTGAATGTGGTTGCAGGTGTGTTGATAGCGCGTGTGGAGTTAGGTTGGCCCATCAGAATGTGCTGTCATCGATCAGACCCCCTCCTCTAGTGGAAGAATGGTGCAGGCTAGGTTGTAATCAGAGTAATGAGGTATGGTAGCTTGCGTAAAGATGGAGACAAGGCACAGACTTCCTCTTCACAACATCCCTGTGTTTTCTCTGGATTTCTTCTTCGTCCACGAAAAAGACAAGTGTTAATTTTGGTTCAGCTCTGCATGGTGCAGCAGGCTTCATACCGAAATATATGTCATGGGGTGTGCTACTCCACTGTATTGATAACAGCAACATGTGAAAAAGTCGCTCGACGGAGCAAAGAAAAAGCCTATCTGATAATTAGTAGCTACTACCATATGTAATACTGCTATCCAATGGAGTTGTTTCATGCTGGGCTGCTTTTCACACTGCTTGTACATTCTGATAAAATATAGAAATTCCCTAGAGTATAAGAAAACACGTGGAAATGACTATGGCACAGTGCTGCCGTGTGTTGCAGACTGACCAATGACGTTATCAGAAAAGGAACATATGTAGTGTTTGATTCTGTATTGCCTACATCCAACAACATTTGAGAGATGAATTCTCTGTTGTTGTTGTGTTCTAATGTGAATTGGATTGCATGTTGCAGTTGCATCTCTTGACAATGTTAGCATTGTAGGTGAGATGCCTGCTTATCACAGTGCATTTGGCAGCATGTGCAGTTGTGACAATGACCATTTTTCCTGTGAGGTGGCCTGTTTACACCCTTGCAAGGCCGCCACCCAGCTGCCCGGCGTTGGAGCCTCTTGCTCACAACTACAGAAGTAAGGGCGAAAGTGCTCGTGTACCCAGCGACCTGCCCTCTCCTTCTCTCTGTCTCCTCTTCCTTTACATGAGCTACCACTGCCAACAGCTCGAATGTCTGGAAGGAAGCCCACTGCAGCATGTCTGCCTCCCTCCACCTGCAGATTCCAGCTAATGTTCAAAGCTCTTGTTCGCATTCTCTGTCAGCGCTCTGCACTGTGCTCAACGTCCCAGAAATACAATGTTGCCCAAGGTTACTTATCATTACATTAAAAATACAAAAGAAATTATATAATTTTCTCTATGTAATTGTACTCATGCCCACAACTTCCTCTTGAGTGCTTGTATACTATTCAGTTATTTATACCATTCATACTAAATAAAAAATTAAAATAAACCTACTAATTTTATTCAAAACTATCTTACGACTCTTTGTTTAGCTATCTATGACTCCTTATTTGAGTAAAGAAATTCTGTTCATTTAACAAAGACACCCGCTTTCTATCATAAATTATTGTCGTGCACAGATTTGTTACAGTTGTTTGTTCAGTTATTAGAAGTTATTATGTACATATATCACTTTCCCTTTTTATCCATAAAACTGTTAATTTATGTAAATGCCTTAAAATAATATATTTGTATCTACTATTTCCAACGCCAACTACTATAATAAACAAGTGCATAAGACCTTCAGCTAACACCCACTCTGTATGTCTACTTACGGTCAAATGACCAGCTTTTCATTACTCGCTTCGCAAGTTTTTTCTTCCACTGCTTCCTGTAATCTCTCTCCTTTGCCAAGGTTTCCTTCGTCATTCTTGACATTCTTCCGTTTCTTATAGTCTGACAAAGCGCACACGCAGTAAATAGTGCATCTGTGAACACTGACTTAGAACAAAAAAATTTACACACATCTTGTCTTTTCAGTATAGATATCTAGGACAACAAAAGTTTTAGGTAATTGTCTACAGCTCTTATGTATTTTGAGAAAAGCGTATTTCCTCCATCAGCTATACAATTGTACATTTATTCTCTAATGTTTCCACTACTAACAACCATATCCACGGGTAAGAAGTGTAAGTACAATAAATATATTTATATAGCCAACATAGATAATGAAGGAAATTAAAAAAGTTTTGAGAACCATAGTACTTACACACTATACATCAGTTTATTATATTTTCTTCTACTACGACACAGGATTGAAATCCGGATTTCTCACTTATTGTAAGCGACCACCTCAACCACTTCAGCTTTCCAAGCATGCTTCCTGTCCAACCCAGATTCCCATATGTCGCACTCTACTTACGAAATGACCGTTGTCCATTCTCATCATTGCTCACAGTGTCAGATGATTCCAGAGGTCGAGCAAAGACTGCATCCGTAACCAAGGTGTCATTATTTGTTGTCATGTATAAATATATATGTGCCCTAACAGCAAATATTGACACTTTCAGTATAGATGCAATCATTGTTCGAACTCTTGCGGACTTCGAGGCTGCAGGCAATGAGGATATTGGCCAGGGAACACAATGTAAGTTTTGTGCAACAAGTGGAAATTTGTGTTGGACAGGAAGTGTGCTGAGACACGGGTTCACAGGTAGATGCCGTGTTTCTTGACTTCCGCAAGGCGTTTGACACAGTTCCCCATAGTCGTTTAATGAACAAAGTAAGAGCATATGGACTATCAGATCAATTGTGTGATTGGATTGAGGAGTTCCTAGATAACAGAACGCAGCACGTCATTCTCAATGGAGAGAAGTCTTCCGAAGTAAGAGTGATTTCAGGTGTGCCGCAGGGGAGTGTCATAGGACCGTTGCTATTCACAATATACATAAATGACCTGGTGGATGACATCGGAAGTTCACTGAGGCTTTTTGCAGACGATGCTGTGGTGTATCGAGAGGTTGCAACAATGGAAAATTGTACTGAAATGCAGGAGGATCTGCAGCGAATTGACGCATGGTGCACGGAATGGCAATTGAATCTCAATGTAGCGAAGTGTAATGTGATGCGAATACATAGAAAGATAGGTCCCTTATCATTTAGCTACAAAATAGCAGGTCAGCAACTGGAAGCAGTTAATTCCATAAATTATCTGGGAGTACGCATTAGGAGTGATTTAAAATGGAATGATCATATAAAGTTGATCGTCGGTAAAGCAGATGCCAGACTGAGATTCATTGGAAGAATCCTAAGGAAATGCAATCCGACAACAAAGGAAGTAGGTTACAGTACGCTTGTTCGCCCAATGCTTGAATACTGCTCAGCAGTGTGGGATCCGCACCAGGTAGGGTTGATAGAAGAGATAGAGAAGATCCAACGGAGAGCAGCACGCTTCGTTACAGGATCATTTAGTAATTGCGAAAGCGTTACGGAGATGATAGATAAACTCCAGTGGAAGACTCTGCAGGAGAGATGCTCAGTAGCTCGGTACGGGCTTTTGTTGAAGTTTCGAGAACATACCTTCACCGAAGAGTCAAGCAGTATATTGCTCCCTCCTACGTATATCTCGCGAAGAGACCATGA
This sequence comes from Schistocerca gregaria, assembly GCF_023897955.1. Taxonomy (NCBI): domain Eukaryota; kingdom Metazoa; phylum Arthropoda; class Insecta; order Orthoptera; family Acrididae; genus Schistocerca; species Schistocerca gregaria. The sequence continues at coordinate 186,978,122 of NC_064921.1, forward strand.
GGATAAAATCAGAGAGATTAGAGCCCACACAGAAGCATACCGACAATCCTTCTTTCCACGTACAATACGAGACTGGAATAGAAGGGAGAACCGATAGAGGTACTCAGGGTACCCTCCGCCACACACCGTCAGGTGGCTTGCGGAGTACGGATGTAGATGTAGATGTAGACAGCGAATGTTGTTGAGGCAACTGCTCGAGATAAGAGGGATATCCTGGTTGGAGTATCGGTCCGGTATAGATTTTGACTTGCCGCCGTAGGATTTATTTCAGTACCCAGTTACAGCTGATGTCAGAATTTCTCTTTTGACATGTTGATAATTTCACACGACATGTCTAGGTAATGCATAACATCGGAAAAATGAATCTCCAATACTACTGGAACATCTCCTGAAAACAAATTTCGCAAGTTGCCCCATGGTCTCTAAACTATTTCTGTTCTATCAGTGGTTTTATATTAGTGAAGTGGTGTAAACCGTATGATTTGCTTGTTTTGAAGCTCTCACGTCCGACCGCATTCGCTTGCACATTCTGTCTGATCCGCAATGGCCCGTGGCCTATTGTACACCGAAAATAACTTACAGAATAATGCCTTTTGCTTGTGTGACAGTTTCCAAGATTTAACTAGAAACTTATGTCACATGTGATATTGTCACACTGTGGCCTTCTTATTGGCACACTCCTTTCTTATTTCTTGTACATGACTGGAAACTTTGTAATTCTAATTTCACTATTTCTTTATGTTTTAATCGGATATGAGCTGGAAAATCTACTAGCTCTCTCACGAAATCTTGTTGCTGTTGGTTTGTGAGCACAGTTATCGGTAAAGGCAACTTGGTACTGAGTGGGAGCTCATTCATCATGTTGTCGAAGTCATTTAGGAACACATCCCATAAGTAATGTTGTTTCATACAATAAAACAGCAAATTTCTCAAGGTCTCTCATAATTCTTTCAGGTGGTAGGCTTAAATGTATAACGTACGCACAGCTGAAAAGGAGACCTTCGTTATAGCTACGTTGTGTGTAACCCCAGTGGGTGAACGTTTTTACTGAGGGATAGTCGGGTGGTATTCCCAGTTGCAGAAACAGAGTTGGCGGCTTCGCAGCGGTTTTGTCATTCCTGGAGAACTGTTTCCACAATTCGTTGCATGATGGCTTCCTCACAATCAGCACAAAGGGCTGTTATTCAACTTCTTCAGGCAGACGGGGAGAATGCTTTACAAATTGATCACGAGGTGAAAGAGATGTACAGAGAGCAGTGCTTCACAAGATGCACAATATCAGCATTATGAGGCGGAATGTGTGGCCAAGAAGACCCTACAGAACGCTCAAAAACTTCAACTTGAGGTGCTGGAACACCATCCTCACAGCCCTGATTTCTCCCTAACTGACTCGCGTATCTTCAGTCCCTTAACCTCTGAAAAGTCAGAGCTCCACCTGTGGAAAACCGAGTCAATCACCAAGCAACGAGTTTCTATACTGCAGCCATCCAATATCTTCTTACATGCTGGGATCCGTGTATCAGTATCAGTGGGAATATTGTGTAGTTGAACTATTCCACATAAACTGTAATTGTAATATTGTTCTTAAAATTTCTTTGCAAATAATAGCCTCCTTCATATTTGGGTGCACCTTATGTAGAGGCTTGAACCTATGTCTGTTCAACGTCGCTATCAGCTGATGTGATTTGAACTGTAACCCGTTATCGGTAATAATTCTGCCAACATGTGCAACTTGCCATAGTAAATCCTTACATAGGGCGCTGTGTCCAGTCTTCACCATCGACCTCCACAAGAGTGTCAGAGTTACGAATTCTGATTCACGCAAAATTTTTTCCTGTGAATACGTCCTTGAAAGTCTGTTGTTGAGAGTTCTCTTAGTTTCTTTGGCACGATATCTTATAGCGGCGCCTGGGAGAACTGATGGAAGGCTTGGCTTCCTGACATTCCCTGCAAGCTGACAGTACTTTCTTTTACTCTTCGTATGGTTCAAATAGCTGATCGTTTTTAACTCCAAAAATCATTTGTTGGGACCGAAATGAGAATAGCTCAGGTGTGTGTACCAAATGATCCTCTCTATGAGCTCTTCCGGTTATACACGTCAGTCACATCGATTCGTCCGAACTTAGCCAACAAACGACAATTCCTCTTCTTTACAGATAATATTGTCCTTCCACGGTTTACTTTTCTCTCTCCATTTGTTCTTTATAACGAGATGCGCATGATCCTTCACCTGTTCCTCAACAATTTCTTTCACTGATGTAGTCACATAATTTAGGAAACCTTGTTCCTTAGATAAAACAGGGTTAAGCGGTCGTTTTTCTAAATCTCCGTCTCCTTCGGTCACAAGACCAGACATTTATCCCACTAAGGGCTACACAAAAATCGGCATCCAGTCATTTGTCCCCTTGCTTCCAAATCAAAGCCTAGTTTATTTCCTACCAATCCCTGGTCTGCTCGCAAAGAAATGTGGTAAACGGTCTGTGACCTACATTTCTTTCTGTCTTCTTTATGGACATCCAAGTTGTGGCTTTTACGTCTGGGATGAAAAACAGCTCCCTCATTCCACCCGCCACCTCCGAATTCGCCAGCTTGCAGATAATACCTTCTGCAGAAAGTGACAGCCGGACGAGGGCCATTGTAAAATGTCCATTATAATGGGAGGCGAGTGCACGGATTATCTTTTTAGCTTGCGCGCAGAGTCTGTGTTTTGTTTTCAACTTTTCAGAATTCTCAGGACGAGCCAGCAATGTCCGTAAAGTTGGCACCAGGCTGATAATGCACGTGCGCGTACCTCCTAGGTGGCATTCCGCTTTCAAGTCAGCCCCCTGTTTCCTTGGGGGATGCACTTCAAGGGTGCGCTGCACTCTGTCCCTGCCTCTATTATGAGACTGGCTGACCACAGACAGGGCTCCTAAGCGAGATTCCTGATTACTATGCAGAGAAGAGATTAATAAAGGTGGCTCGACCTTTGCAATCAGCTTCGTAAGTCTTCCCATTGAATCAAAAGCAAGGAGATGATCGGCTTACACATGGCTTTAATTGGTATATGGGAAAAACAAAAGGCGTGAGGGTAGGAAAGGCTTGACTTTTTCATGACTTGTTCACGTTACAAGACACTGGACTATGCTGACCAACCACCCTGCTGTTACCGCTTCACTACTGGCAACGCAGTGTTCCCTGATTCATTCGTACTGACAGGGCCGCCTCGAGTTACTACATTTTGGCGTTTCTCCTATCCTCCGGTTTTTATATTCTTCAGGAGCAGGTGTTTAACTAAACATCTGTCCTGAGGAAACTTGAGTGCTTCGAGATGTAGTCACCAACACTGGAAGAAACCACACAAAAATGGAGCTTTAACTGCAATCCTTGTAAGTATTCCGATTCTAGTAATCATTAACATGCCCTAATTTGTCTCTTGGAAGTCTGACCACTTAAAAGAGTAGAAACTGAAAGCCACCACAAACATTAACTAAAGCCAAAGACTACTCTCACGACAATTGAGTAAATAAATTGTCACTTCCTCGCAATAATGTTACAACACAGATAAAACATAGCTGTTCAAGGTTTGCAGGAGAGCTTCCGTATAAGTATGGAAAGTAGGAAACGAGGTACTGGCAAAAGTGAAGCTGTGAGGACGGGGCGTGAGTCGTGATTGGATAGCTCATTTGGCAGTCTGCGTTCGGCAGGGCAGAAGTGCGCACCGCGCTCGGCCGTCCATGCCGCTGCGCGCGCGGAGTGTTTTGTTTACATCGTCGTCACAGCGCTTCCCAGTCGAACACGCTCTAATGGCCAACTCTTACAGGAAGAACACTCATAAGTTCACCTTCTTAACCGACCCAAAGCACTGGCCGTCGAACGCTTCCTACGCGAAGACGTGAAGATCCCCCGTGACGAACTCATCGGCATACACCTATCGATCATTAGCAGCGTCGTTTATGTTAAGATGACTTCCGACGCTGCCTGCAATGAGATTATTCAAAGGACGCGACATGGACTAGAATTTCGGCACTCCGACGGAAACGTCGGGCCTATGGATGTCGACCATGCAGGACTTGGCCTTCGGACGATCCGTGTATTCGAACTGCCTTTCGAGGTGAATGATGATGAAGTCATCGCGGCGCTAAGCCCGTTCGGAAAAGTCCAGAGCCACGTAGCCGAGACATGGGCACACTTTACGACGTATCCGGTGATTAATGGTGTGAGACAAGTCCGAATCGATCTCAAACGGCACGTTCCATCGTACATTTCTATCGGCGGCTGCCGTGCGGTGGTCATTTACGACGGACAACCTCGAACATGTTCCGGTTGTGGCAAAGAAGGCCACGTCCGTAATGAATGCCTGCAACGCCGCATCACACAACTAAGGCCCGACGATACGAACACCGACAGAACCACGACCACCCTTCCAGTCACCTATGCGGTGACACTGCACGTCCAGCCCACACAAGACGCCGTTCATGAGCGTCTCTCTGGTCCGACACACCCGTAGGCGTCCCAGCACCTTGACACCGACGATGCCGCCCGTGAACATGTCCAACAGCCGGACACACCCACGCTAGAAGATCACAAGGATGCCAGTGAGAGTGTTCTGGAGAATGACGACCGCAACATAGCACCCGCGGAGTTTGTACCCGAACGACGTGAATCTCTTCCTTCCTCAGACACCGAAACTCATTGCCGAAAGCAGAAGTCGCCCAAACGCCGCAAGACATCAGAATCAACCATTGAGCCCCCTCCGCAGGACAAAGAGATGGCACATCACTCTGACGGAGAACACGATAACACTTTCTCCTCTGCCACGGAGACGCGTCATCCACAAGACGGTGAACCGTCCAACAGAGATCGTGTGCAAGCCCCGAGCCCTGAAGCCATGGAACATAGCACGCCTGTTGTCACCGACGCAACTGAGCCGACTCGGCCGGCGCTGCTACCTCTCGCCGATGTCAAACCTGTCGGACATTTTTCATGGGCGGATGACACGGATTTCCCACCTCCATCTGATGCGGAAATGAGATCTGTTCCTCCGTTAGACCAACACTAAAATGGGGGAAGTTTCTACGGCGACTCCTGCGATTTCTGTGGACTTCCAGCATCCACCACAACAATCTTCACCAGCTACGACCCTACCGGCAGCACGAATCTCCCATCAGGCGTACCGAATAGCTACTATCAATACTAATAATATCGGCTCCCACGCTAAACTTCAACTGCTCCGTGACACGCTAAGAGCAGCGGACATCGACATCGCCCTGTTACAAGAACTGAGGACAGCAACTTGGACTGGGTGTTATGGTTATGAGACATACGCCGCCCCTGCAGCTATGGAACACACAGGCGCAGCCATCCTCCTCCGAGAAGGGATTGCAGTTTCCGATGTCGCATACCTCCCAACAGCGCGAGGGGTGGCCATAACAGTTGACGAACTCAAAATCATTAATCTCTACGCCCCATCGGGCACTGATAAACGGAGGGATCGCACCCAGTTCTACGCAGAAGATATCACATCTTTATTCCTCGACCGATACGATCATCTCATCGTAGATGGAGATTTCAACTGTGTTCTCGAGCGCACAGACCAATACCCCCATTTCACCACATGTCCGGAACTTCGCTTCCTCGTCCGCTGCCTTCGTCTCCTCGACACTTGGCGAGTGGTACACGGCGACCGCCCGGGGTATACACACATTACGAGCCACTCCGCCAGCCGACTTCACAGAATATACATCTCTAACGCTCTAAAATCAGTTCTCCTCGACGCGGAACGTTGGCCGTCTGCCTTCTCGGATCATGACATCTACATCTGTACCATGAACCTACGTCGACAATCTATATGGCGCAGTGCAGGACCTTGGAAACTCAATGTAGCACTACTGCGGGGCCCTGAATGTCGACAACAGGTCACCGACACGAGGCACACCTCTGTTCAACGAATTACGCGTTACGAGACCACACTGCAGTGGTGGTTGCTGTGCGCCAAACCGGCCATCCGACGCACATTGACACACTATGGCAGAGCCAAAGCCAGATGGAATCACCATACAACTGATTTCTACTAAAGCGCTCTACGTGAACTCATGGATCAACCTCCATCCCCGGATCGTCTAAAAGAAGCTCAACGCATTAAGGCAAAGATTTTAACCTTGACCAGATGCCGTCTAGAGGGAGCTATTGTACGAGCACGCAGCCAAGATAGGATTAACGGTGAAGAACCTTCTATGCATCATATTATTCAAAATGTTCGTCGACGCCGACAGGTTTTAATGACAACTTTAGACTTACCTGATGGACGCCGGCTGACTTCGCAAGCTACCATTGCGGATGCATTCACAACGCACTATAGACTTTTATATCAAGAGGTACCTGCCGGTGCAGAAGCCATTGCTGAGGTTGCCCAGGAGACACTTGGTACTCTAAACGCAGCAGCTGCAACCCTCCTGACTTCTGAAGTGACCAACGACGACGTCCAAGGCGCTGTGGCCAAAGGGTCTCTGAATCGATCTCCCGGCCCGGATCGTTTACCTCTTGAATTTTACAGAACCTTCCAAGATATTATGATGTCACGATGGAGGTACATGTACTGGGAACTTTAGTCCGGCGCGGCGAACCCGCCACCAATGTTCATGGAAGGCTTACTTGTACCAGTCTCGAAACCCGCAGGAGGAACACGACAGTTATCGGCCGATCACGTTACTCAATTCCGACTTCAAGATTTTCACATGCCTTCTAGCAGTGCGACTCAAACATGTCTTACGAGACATTGTTTCCCACGAACAAACATCTTTAGGCGGTGATCGTAATATAGAGACAGCCCTCAGTGAATATCGAGATGTGATCGCTGTGGCAACACACTCGAGACTGCCAGGCGCTTTAATCTCCATCGACTTCAAACAAGCATTTGACCGCGTCAATCATGCATTCCTGAATGCAGTGATGAACCGAATGGCAATTCCCCCGACGTTCACGCAAGTGATTATGCGGCTCCTTCGTAGAGCAACGTCCAGACTTCTCGTCAACGGCAGGCTTACAGAACCTATACGGATTGAACGTTCAGTACGGCAGGGTTGCCCCTTGTCGACGGTGCTTTATGACATTGCGATGGAACCTCTCATTTGCGGATTACGGCGACGTTTGAGAGGTATTCCACTCCGGGATCATATGTTCCGCTGCCGAGCTTACGCGGACGACTTGGCCCTCGTCGTACTTTCAGCGGCCGACGTACAAGCTGCGATGCAGTGGATTACCCGTTACAGTGAAGGGGCAGGGAGCGCTATGGACGTGGCAAAATCATGCGCCATGAAGATCGGCCGCGGCCTTCCCGCAGACAGCGTCGTCCCATTTCAACTGGTGGACACTCTTCGCTGTCTCGGGTTGGTGTACACGCGAGACATTCGCCGCACCTCGGCGATCAATTATCGGGCGCTGCTGCAACGCATCCGGCCCAACATACAAAATCACATTCTACGCCCGTTGAATATGTTCCAGAGAGTCACCTTCGTCAATACCCATCTGGCAGCCCGGATACCCCATATAGCGCAGATTCTGCCCATCACTGCGACAATGGCGGCCAGATTACAGGCGGCTTTCGGCTATTTCATTTGTTCTGGACACATATTCAAAGTCCAGTATGAAGCTCTCACCTTACCGAAGCGGGATGGTGGCCTCGATCTGGTTAATGTGAGAGCCAGGACTATGGCACTTTACACCAATACTATGCTCCGGTTATGGTAAAGCCAAAATGCTAGTTTTACTGGAATGTTGACCACCGAGCTCGCACCTGTTTCGAGACGCCCACCGACGTCTTTGGCACACATCCCACCTCCGATGCCACATATCGGCCGTTTCTTTTTGGAGTACAGCTACATATGCACCGAGCTCTCCAGGACCAGGAAGACGACCACCCGTGACATCTACCGCCTTCTCCGAAAGTCTCCACCACGCAACCCCGTCGAAACATGTCACCCCCAGGTTTCATGGCCTACAGTTTGGAAAACGATCCACCAACCATATCACACCACTGACACCACCTCTATGTGGTACCTTCTCGTCAACGGCAAGTATACTACAAGACAGAAACTGCATCGTATCGCACTGGTGGACTCACCCCTGTGCCTCAAATGCAATGTCGAAGATACAGATTTACATCGTTTCGAGTGTGGGCCAGCAGCAGCTGTCTGGACCCTCGTACAGAAGATTGTGGCTTTCTACCTCCGAGTACCACCACATCATGCTTCTCCTACTATGATTATATATCCTGACACGACCTACTTTCCACCGCTAAGTGGTTCGCAATCACATGGATCAGTGGCATGGCTGTCAACTACCTCTTCCGGGACGACATCGTCGATCCGGCGGACTTTTGGACACGCCTCCAAGTACATCACCACACCCTTCGCCGACATCGACACTATCGGGCCACTTTCGTGAAGTATTTACAGAGTATTTTCACCAACCCGCCTCAAAGCTGGAATCTCAACGGACAGTGCCAGCCAAGACTGGACGATCCCACGTTCCCCTTCAATGGTCAATTATAGAATGCATTTTGTTCTGATGGCGCGCCAAAGTGGAGCATGGCGCGGAAAGTATTCCTATTTTATTTCACTTCTCTTTTCTCCTCCTAAGTTTTTTTCTCCTTATACATGTTTATCCCTTTCACACATAGCTCTCTATCTGCAGCCTACTTGTTTTTCTTTCTCCTGTGCTCCCCCAAAACAAAAACAAAAAAGAGAAAAAATAGTTTGCTGCTGATGGTGAGACTGAATACTCCTTTAGGTTAACAAAAAAATAAAAAGAATAAAAATAGAAGGCCTTTATGGAAATATAGCTACCTTTTATGTTTTTCCATTTTCAAAAGGGTATTGTGTTATTTTATGAAGAACGTCGTCTTTTATTTTCATGCACAAGAGGTTTTTATATGTTTTCTTATTAAAAATTAAAAAAATAAAAAATAAAAAAAGGAGATGGTAGAGCGCGAAAGGCAAAAAAAGTCTGGAACCGCGCGACCGCTATGTTCGCAAAAAAAATAAAAAACCAAAAAAGAAAAAAAGAAAAAGTAAAAAAATAAAACAAAAAAGAAAAACAAAATAAAAAATAAAAAAGAAAAAGAAAAAAAGAAAAAATAAGAAAAAAAAGATGGTAGAGCACTTGCCCGCGAAAGGCAAAGGTCCTGAGTTCGAGTCTCTGTCTGGCACAAAGTTTTAATCTGCCAGTGAGTTTCATATCAGCGCACACTCCGCTGCAGAGTGAAAATCTCATTCTGATAACTGTTCAAACTGAACTTCCACGATGCTTACGTAATAATAAAGTCACTTCAGTAAACGCAATCTAATAAACACGAGTCACAATTTATAACTGTAATACAACCATTTTCTACCAAATGTGCTAAAAAATTGTCCCCAGCGGGGCTGGACGCGGTGGCCGAGCGGTTCTAGGTGCTTCAGTCCGGAACCGCGCGACTGCTACGGTCGCAGGTTCGAATCCTGCCTCGGGCATGGATGTGTGTGTGATATCCTTAGGTTAGTTAGGGGACTGATGACCTCAGATGTTAAGTCCCATAGTGCTCAGAACCATTTTAACCATTTTTTTGTCCCCATCGGGAGACAAAAAAATAGCTAATACACGAGTGGAGCAGATAAAAGTCGTTCGAGATACATTGTATTTTGTAATGTCATGCTCCTCGACAATGAGTCAGCGGGTAGCTGTAATGTCTGCATGACTGTTCCAGTGTTAACATGGAGCGCTACGTGTGGAAAGAACTGCGATACGGTACGGCTGAAGGCAATAGTCGAAGAACACAGACAATGTATAGCGAACGTTTCCCTTCACGCGGATGTCCACATTATCGCTCATTCCCTGCAGTCGATGCTCGACTGGGAAATGGCGGCACATTAATGGCAAGTAGGGTTGTTGTGGGCAGACCACGAATGGTTCTTGGACTTGCGGTCTTGATGGAATATCCATATATATTGGCGACATTTTTCTCAGGATATAATGTTATATCAACATCAAAACGGTAATATCTGGTGCCGATATTTTTATATTATATTTTTTTCACAATTTTTAGTAAATAATGGAAGCCGTTCTTTTGAAATTGTATAGAACATATTTTTACTTTCACTGGGTGAATGAGTCTTACTATTCTTTGAGCTTTCCTCACGTCCAATCTATTTCTTTGACTGTGTTAAGAAACCACTTGAAATACAAAGGAAGAAGTCCGATTGCACTTCGGAGCGTGATGTGAAGAAATAGCAGGCCAGTTTTTAACCAACCAGTGCGCTAGTTCTTCACATCAGCATTCTTCAAAAACAGTTGCTGAAAATAGTAAACAAAAATCTAAATGGCAAGATTGATCTTTACGGTGGGTGGAGACGTATGAGAGGAAATGCTGAAGTAATAGGCGCTCAGTGCTACCACCAGAAACCGTAACGTGTAGTTTCATCTCACAATGCTCACGCTTCAGCTGCTCGATCTCCGGTGTTGGCAGTATTGAAAAAACAGGGAAGTCACATGAAGTGATCCGGACAAATGCAATATGAGACGAAACAGAACGAAGGACACTTCTTGCTCTAATGGCGATAGGCGTGGTGCTAGCTTGTTGATGTACAGAATATCTAATAATATATCAATATTGAGATATACAGCTCTAAAACTGGCAGTACATTTACAATGTCCAGCCGATATTTTTATAGGCAGGTACGTCAACATCTGTTCAGTCGATATGTCAGTAAATAATTACTTTCTTTCGATGTTTCAGAAGGCGATAATGTTATTTTTCTCATATTGATGTATCGGTTTCACGATGTTTTTAAATATAGCAACAGTTGTAGCGTGTATTTTATCCCTGTTGACTCGGAGGCGGAACTGGTTCCAAGAATTATTGAAGGAGCCACACAAACACAGAACACACCTCGCGTTTTCCAGCGAATACGGGACTCCCGCTAACCTCGATGCTGGCTCTGCACTGATGATAATGCTGCTACCCATTTTGAATATTTATTATAATGCAATAATGATCAGAGCAATAAATCAATGGAGAACACTTAACACCGTTTTATTCTCAGTTGCACACAATAACTTCCTGCATACTCAGTACTCAAACATCATGCGTCTGCGAAACATGGTTGATTCATGAAATTTGTATGTTTCTTTCTCCGCCATCATCCCTGTTAATTTGGGCACTGAATTTTCCAACACTGGCAAAGTATCATACTGTCATGTAAATTATTCACAGGCAACATCAGTCGAATCTAACTATGCGCTTAATAGTTAGCAGTAGAGCAGATTATACCGAACAGAACAGAAACTGGCAATACAATTTAATTCTTTTTAATATGCAGCCGGCTCGAAGAGCTATCTTCGACGCCCAGCGCATTGTCTCCCAGATGCCTGTTCTTCATTGATGGTGGCCTGTCGGCGGTTGCATGACTGTCCTTTGTGCCCTGTGATACATTTCGCGCTTTCTGCAACATATTTTCCACAAGATTAATTAGAGAATTTCCACCATTCTGACTCATGATTGCACTCTCAGTTGTCTCTTTGTAGACCAACAGACAAGTCTTGAGCTGGTTTACGAAATAAATTACAGCTGTTGTAACAATCGGTTCCTTTCAGTACCCAGTGGTCACTTCTGCGTTACGTATTCGGGTCCATATATTTTTGAACAAACTATTACGGGCGAAGTGATATACTTCTTGTTCCATTCTGTAATATGTGCTCTCCTATTTCGTGAAGATGGTACTCTGCGATGTAAGTAACTCCCCCTTTTTTTGCAGCTTTTCCCATGGAAGCTTTTTCAGAGTTTTTGTAGCACTATCATGCTGTCTAAAAGCTTAATTCAAGATTCCTGACCCAGTGTATCGTAAGCGAACACATTTGCGTGTCATACAGTCTTCTTTATGATTATTCCATAAATCTAACTCTCGAATCTGTCAGCTGCAATATTTTGCGCGAGCTGATGATCATTTGCAAGTCTCACTGCGTTTAGGCATACTTACCTAATCGTGTACTTACGTGTGCACAACCACGGCGTCAGAAAAAAGCCACACGCAACTGTAAGTTTCTGTGGTAGTGCGGAAACGCTGCATCAACCGAAGACCTACTGCATTCTCGATCGTCTCAATCTGTATTTTACACTGCTAGTGACTGTGCTAATAATTTATTGTATTTTTGGAAATGAAGAGCAACAGCACACAACAACAGGAAAAATGGCAAAGAAAGATTTAAGCGTCGTACGCTCAGTTAACCTGCAAGACATCTGCGGTAAGTCCCTATATGTAGTGACGTATTTTCAGCATCTCAAATGATACGACTGTCTCTTTTATCTGTTACCCGAAGTCATTGATTCACTTCCATGTAATGTTGTGTCGCAGACGTACATCCTCAAAATCTTTTCTTGACTTTAACGACAACGTTAGATATTGCACCAGGACCAGAAAAAAACAAAAGACATTAACAGGTGGTTATTCTTAATAGATCTGCCATTGCAACAATCAACAAGAGAATGATTTTGGGTATGCCATGTGCTCTATTCATCGTTGCCATAACCCAATGGACAGATGCCTATACCACAGTGAGTTGCAGACGAAGCTTGCACCGAGCGTTGTGGCCGAGCGGCTCTAGGCGATTCAGTCTGGAACCGCGCGACTGCTACGGTCGCAGGTTCGAATCCTGCCTCGGGCATAGGTGTCTGTGATGTCCTTAGGTTAGTTAGGTTTAAGTATTTCTATGTTCTATATGACTGATGACCTACGATGTTAAGTACCATAGTGCTCAGAACCATTTTAACCATTTTGAACGAAGCTTGTGGCCATTAACCTCTAAATGCTGTGATTCGCTTTCGTTGTTTCTCTGTGTAGCATGTTTAATTTTCGTGACAGAATATCTAAAACTGTATATGATAGTGGCCTGAAAAATTATAAAACTAATTTCATCTTCCAAAGGAGGCAGTTTAGGAAGTCACAATTCACTCTAAACCAGGCAAAGTGTGAATTCATCAACATGAGTAATGAAAGGAAACCACTACATTTCGATTACACGATAGATCCCACAAATATAAAGGCTGTGAATTCAGCTAAATGCTTAGAGACGGCAATTACGGATAACATAAACTGGAACGATCACTTAAACAATGTCATGGGTAAAGTTAGCCAAAGACTGCGGTTATGTGGTAAAACATTTAGAAGATGCAACAGGTCTACTAAAAAGACTACACTTGTCCGTCCTCTTCGGAGTACTGATGGGCGACATGGGATCCGTCTCAGATAGGACTGACAGAGGTCATCGAAAAAGTCCTGAGAAGGGCAGCTCGTTTTGCATTATCGCGAAATAGGGGAGAGAGTGTTACAGATACGATACACGAATGAAGGTGGCAATCATTAAACCAAAGGTGTGCTTCGTTGCGGCGACGTCCTTTCATGAAAGATCACTCAGCGCGGTTCTCTTCCTAATGTGAAAATATTCTGTTGGCGGCCACTTACATAGGGAGAAATTAACAATGTATAAAATAAGAATAATCAGAGTTCACACAAAGAGATTTAAGTGTTCCTTTTCGCGCTTGCTGTTCGAGAATGCAACGGTACACAAACAACTTGAAGATGGTTAGATGAATCCTCTGCCCAGCACTTAACTGACAACTGCAGGTAGTCATGTAGATGTACAACTGAGTATTGTATAAATAAATTCAGTACAAAGCGACACAGCTGTGTCTGCTGCAGCAATATTGTGCGCACAGCTAATGGTGAACCGACAACATCATGTTCACGTGTGAACGGAATTTAGAGATAAATGTTTTTTGTTACTTATCACGCTGATGAACTGCGATCAGTCTTCTTTATTCTCGATTCTTCTTCTTCTTCTTCTTCTTCTTCTTCCCTACTTTGTCCTTACCGACAGTTTTCGTTTTTGTTAACTTTTTCAGGGAATACACATTATTTGATAGTTTTCTTAGTAACTTGATTTACACTCCTGGAAATGGAAAAAAGAACACATTGACACCGGTGTGTCAGACCCACCATACTTGCTCCGGACACTCCGAGAAGGCTGTACAAGCAATGATCACACGCACGGCACAGCGGACACACCAGGAACCGCGGTGTTGGCCGTCGAATGGCGCCAGCTGCGCAGCATTTGTCCACCGCCGCCGTCAGTGTCAGCCAGTTTGCCGTGGCATACGCAACTCCATCGCAGTCTTTAACACTGGAAGCATGCCGCGACACGTGGACGTGAACCGTATGTGCAGTTGACGGACTTTGAGCCAGGGCGTATAGTGGGCATGCGGGAGGCCGGGTGGACGTACCGCCGAATTGCTCAACACGTGGGGCGTGAGGTCTCCACAGTATATCGATGTTGTCGCCAGTGGTCGGCGGAAGGTGCACGTACCCGTCGACCTGGGACCGGACCGCAGCGACGCACGATGCACGCCAAGACGGTAGGATCCTACGCAGTGCCGTAGGGGACCGCACCGCCATTTCCCAGCAAATTAGGGACACTGTTGCTCCTGGGGTATCGGCGAGGACCATTCGCAACCGTCTCCATGAAGCTGGGCTACGGTCCCGCACACCGTTAGGCCGTCTTCCGCTCACGCCCCAACATCGTGCAGCCCGCCTCCAGTGGTGTCGCGACAGGCGTGAATGGAGGGACGAATGGAGACGTGTCGTCTTCAGCGATGAGAGTCGCTTCTGCCTTGGTGCCAATGATGGTCGTATTCGTGTTTGGCGCCGTGCAGGTGAGCGCCACAATCAGGACTGCATACGACCGGGGCACACAGGGCCAACACCCGGCATCATGGTGTGGGGTGCGATCTCCTACACTGGCTGTACACCTCTGGTGATTGTCAAGGGGACACTGAATAGTGCACGGTACATCCAAACCGTCATCGAACCCATCGTTCTACCATTCCTAGACCGGCAAGGGAACTTGCTGTTCCAACGGGACAATGCACGTCCGCATGTATCCCGTACCACCCAACGTGCTCTAGAAGGTGTAAGTCAACTACCCTGTCCAGCAAGATCTCCGGATCTGTCCCCCATTGAGCATGTTTGGGACTGGATGAAGCGTCGTCTCACGCGGTCTGCACGTCGAGCACGAACGCTGGTCCAACTGAGGCGCCAGGTGGAAATGGCATGGCAAGCCGTTCCACAGGACTACATCCAGCATCTCTACGATCGTCTCCATGGGAGAATAGCAGCCTGCATTGCTGCGAAAGGTGGATATACACTGTACTAGTGCCGACATTGTGCATGCTCTGTGGCCTGTGTCGATGTGCCTGTGGTTCTGTCAGTGTGATCATGTGATGTATCTGACCCCAGGAATGTGTCAATAAAGTTTCCCCTTCCTGGGACAATGAATTCACGGTGTTCTTATTTCAATTTCCAGGAGTGTATTTCTCAAACTGTGTTACATCAAATAAACTACTTATTACATGATAACAGCTCCATACTCTCATGTCAAGTTAATATTTACAAATTTTATATGAAATTATATAATAAGTAGCAGAATATTCATTGTGTAAATAGCACTGAAACTATGAAATCGATTAAAAACAACAAAATTACAGATATTATTTAAAAATATTCATAATTTTTATAAGAGGCTGTAATGAGACTGAGAGAGTTTTCTGTTTCTAGATACATTTCAATGGAATCTAAAGGTACAGTAATACATGTTTAGTAAATATTAAATTGATGTGGTAGAGTTGGTCAATTACATCACATGAACCTTTTGTCTTTCTTTGTTTTAAGCTCAGTGTCTAGTTTGTGATCCATAAACTGTTCATTCAACTCAACAGGTCCTGTAATTCTTGTTCCCATTCGCTGATAACAGCACCATTATTAGCGTAATTTATAACTGACGCTCTTCTTCCATTAATTATAAATCCAGTCATGTAGATGTACAACTGAGTATTGTATAAATAAATTTAGTACAAAGCGACACAGCTGTATCTGCTACAGCAATATTGTGCGCACAGCTAATGGTGAACCGACAACATCATGTTCACGTGTTTACTTCATTGGCCCTTCGATGCACACATTGAACGATTGCGAAGAAAGAGAGCACTGAAGCCTTACATCCTTTTTAATCCGAGCGCTTTTCTCTTGGTCTTCCATTTTTGTCGTTCCCTCTGCCCATCTTTTTCTATATGACGTTGTCAATTTTCTGATAATGCCAAACATATTGTGCCACTTTACTTTATGTAGCTTTTTCGAGATCTACGATTCCCATGAAAGAGTTCTGATTTCCTTCGTTTTTCCTTCCATTATCAAGTGTAACCACGTCTTTGAAGCCTTTACACAGCCAAAATGAACATCATCTAAGAATTCGTCAATTCTTTTTGTACCTTTCTGTCTATTATTCTTGTTAGAGAATTGGATGCAAGATCTAAATTCCTGAATGATTTTATAAACTCATGAAATTTATTAGCAGTTGCCAATACGAACAAACATCAGCTATATAAGTGAATCATGTCAATGAAAACTTGTACCACACCGGGTCTCAGACCCGGAAATCCCTTTGGCCTGAACTGCTTTGGTTATCCGTGCAAGACTCACTGCCAACTCCCATATGTCGTCGTTACTAAGTCACAACTTGTACTCGTACACACATCATGTAATTTCCTTACAGAGAAGGACATTTTAATTCAAACTTGCTGGCTGGTATCGGCGAATAAATACCATGTTTCAGTGCCTATGTCGTTAGGAAGTGAATGTCCTTGGGAGATGCATGCATGTCCGAAGGACACTGCGTCGTTTTTCTCAACAGCAACACAAGCATTGCGATATGTATTTAGGAAGTTCCTAACTCATAGTGAAGGTGGAATTCCTATTGAACTTATGGTGATTTTACGATATGGTTGATGGGGTTCTTCTGACGACCATTTCCTTTTCGCTAGATCCACATACTTCCTGTAGCTATTTGGCTTCAGTTTCTTTTCGTTTTCTGATTATTTCATTTCTGAGTGACTTACATTTCTGCATCCCTTCTTTTCCTAAACTTCTATGTATTTGACTCTTCCGTTGATAAACGGAAATATTTCTTCTGTTACCGAAAGGTTCTCAGTAATTACCTTTCTTACTCGTTATTGTCTCTCTAAGGCGTGTGGGTGTCGTTTTTTGGAGGTGTCCATTCCTCCTCAACTGAACTAGCTACAGTGATTGTCACTGTCGCAGGATCTACAGTCCCCCCTGTCTTTCCTCGCGTATACCTCCTCCTCTTGCGACTTTGAACAATGTATTTGCTATTATTAATTCAAATTTGTTGCAGAATTGAGAGAGTCTGTCTTTTCTCTCTCGTTCTTAATGCTGAGTTCATATTCCCTATTCTAATTTCTTTGTACCCCTTCAAAGTTTGCTTGTAGCGTCCATATGTACTCGTATACTTGACCTATAGTTGTAGGCGTTGGTTTTAATTCAGTTTTGATGAGAATAAGCCTTTCGCTGAACTTTTAACAGTAACTCATTCTTTGTTCTGTCTTACTATTCATAAGTCTTGCTGCCGGTGTATCAATTCATTCTGCTATTCATAACAACGCGAAAGAGCTTTAACATATATTTTTGAGAAGAATGCTTTAAAGTCGAGCTCAACAAAGCATGTGAAATTAATTCTTCCGTGAACTGACCGCGCGCAACGGTTTAAAGTAATATTGCACTCTTACGATACAACTGAAAACTCGCTTTTAAAAAATCTAGTTTCCTTCTGATTTTATGTGCATAATACAGGTTTCCTGGAAGGTTTTTGAAGAGCGTCACTTCTATACATTAGACTTGCACGAATCGGGCAAACTTTGTACTAAGGCAGAGAAATGGATCAAGTAAAAATGCAATTTTTCTGTATCGAGTATCCTTTATCCATTGTCCACATGCGATGGTTTAAAGTCGGCCTAAATGTAGCACGTACATATCATTCTTACGTGAACTGGATGCATGGAAACGGTTTAAAGTCACTAAAATAAATAAAAAAATATTCTTACTATAAGATTGAAAACTTACTTTGAAAAATGTAGCGTCACTCGGATTCTACATGCAAAAACGTTTATTGTTAGCTTTCATGTGCGTGCCACTTATATGTTTCAAACTTGTGCGATTCGGTTCAAATACTGTTAGTAGATAGACAAATACATGTAATTAATGACCATCATGTTCTTTCTTGAATGCTTTATCCATTGCTACAATATAAGCGGCGTAATTCGAAAGACAATAAAAAAGCATATACCGGATCAGTCGTCTGCCGAGTCAACAAAAATCCACATCGTTTGCCAAGCTTTGGCGGTCTAACGTAAAAATTATGGTAGAGTAAAAGTTGAGAACCATAACGAAAAGTGTTCCTATGGTAGAACAAAGAAGTTGAATGTGTCCTGAGCAGAGTTGGAGATATAAAGGAAAGGGACTACCTTTTGGATTTCAAAGACATTTAAATCACAACATCTCTAGATGTTTGAGCTTTTTATGAGTTAATCCTAGTTCCTCATTGCAGTGAGCTCTGTTAGTTGCGAGATGTTGTAAATCCAGAAAAGTCTCCAGCCATACTAAACAATATATATATGTGGCTGAAGAGCATACATGTAACAGCTTAAAAAGTTTTTCTCTGGGTATAAAATTTATGGGAGTATGATATCATGTATTGTGTTACTTTAATTGACACGGTGCATTTTATTACACGACAGGGGTATCAACTTTAACTGAAAAAGGGCGAATGTGCCAAGACGTTTTGATTTAAATGTCTTTTAATTTTCCATGTAAGTCGAAAATCTAGTTCCCTTCCTTTACATTCCGGAATCTGCCCAGGACTTATTCGCCATTTCTTGTGTTATGCTAGGAGCATTTTTCATTCTGGCGGCACTATATCCGTCTGACCAGATATTTTTTCTTCTTTCCCTTTCACTTAATTAAGCCCAATTACGTTTAGATTCCATCTTCAAGTTTTGGATAGTCGACATCACATTAAAAATTTAACCCTCTGCTTGCTCCGACTCGTAAAATGTCACCCTTTCGGTGATTTTGCAATGTATGTCTCGCGTTCACTTCCTACTTGACAAACGCCTCTCGGAAATTGAAACATGGGATTAACTCAGCAGTTTTTGCCAATGGAGAGGTCATCGCGACGCGTTTTCAGGTACAGACCACATTTCCTGTGAATACACGTCATATGCTTTTAGAGCAGTGTTTCCCATTTCCTTTTGCATCCTCATGTGGTTGATCGTTGTTGATTCCTCCGCCTCTGCGGGCAGTTTAATAGTGAAGCCAGCAAAGGATTAAATCGACAATAAAACAAAGCCAAGTACAAATCCGTGGATAACGCACGAGATATTGAATCTAACTGACAAAAAGACGGAAAAATAAAGATGCAGCAAATGAAGCAGGCATTGGACTCTTCATGACTGGAAACAGTTGCCTGGTCGGACGAGTCTCATTTCAAATTGTATCGAGCGGATGGACGTGTATGGGTGCTAAGAGTCCATGGATCCTGCATGTCAGCACGGGACTGTTTATGCTAGTGGAGGCTCTGCAATGGTGTGGAGCGTGTGTAGTTGGAGTGATATAGCAACCCTGATGCGTCTAGATACCTGACAGGTGATGCGAAATTAAGCATCCTGTCTGATCACATGCATCCATTCATGTCCATTGTGCATTCCGACGGATTTGGGCAATTCCAGCAGGACAATGCGACACCTCAAACGCCCAGAATTGCTATAGACTGGCTTCAGAAACACTCTTCTGAATTTAAATAATTCCGCTGGCCACCAAACTCCCCAGACGTAAACATTATTGAGCATATCTGGGATGCCTTGCAACGTTCTGTTCAGAAGAGATCTACACCCTCTCGTTCTCTTAGGGATTTATGGACAGCCCCGCAGGATTCATGGTGTCATTTCCTCCCAGCACTAATTCAGACGTTCGTCGAGTTCATACCACGTCGTGTTGCGGCACTTCTGCATGCTCGCGGAGCCCTACACGATATTAGGCGGGTATACGAGTTTCACTGGCTCTTGAGTGTAGAAGGCAATGTAATAGAGAGGGAAGAGGAAAGAGATAAATACGAATCAGTAGACACGATACTGCGAGAAGAATTTGAGAGAACACTAACAAAACTAGGTCCAAACAAGACACCTGGAGTGACGATATTGTCTCAGACTTATTCAGATCATCGTGGGATCCAGAAATAATGAAATCATTGCACGTGGTGTGCAAGATGTGTGACACAGGTTAAATACCACTAGACTTCAAGAGGAATGTAGCAAATCTCATTCGAAAGAAGACAGGTGCTGACGGGCGTAAATATTACCTAACTATCAATGTAATTTCATGGCAGAAAAATACTGACAAGAATTATTTACAGAAGTGAGGAAAAACTGGTACAAACCGAGTTCGAGAAAGATCGTCTGGGTTGAGGAGAAATATAGGAACACGAGAGGCAATACTGGCATTACGACTTATCTTCAAATATAAGAAGAAGAAAGATAAACATACGTTTATAGCATCTGTAGATTTAGAAAAAGCTTTTGACAACGTTGACAAGGCTACACGCATTGTAATTTTGAAAGCAGCAAAGATGAAATACTGTGAGCGGAACGTTATCTAAAATTTGGACACAGACAATACTCCAGTTCTTAAGAGTCGAAAGACATGAAGGGAAACAGCGGTGGAGAAGGGAGTGACACAGAGTTTTAGCTTATCTCCTATGTTATTTAATCTGTACATCGAGCAAGCATTAAAGAAACTAAGGCAACAAACAATAAAAACTTGCAGGTGAGCCGGTAACGTTGTAATTCTATCAGAAGCAATAAAGTATTTGGAAAGGAGTTGAATATAACAAATAGTATCTTGAAAAAAAATTGTGAGATAAACACCAATAAAAGTGAAATAAGCGTAAAGGACTGTAGATGTTGCTGAAGGAAATGGATTAGGAAATGAGACTCTAAAAGTAGTACATGAGTTTTCATAATTAGGCAGTAAAATTACTGATGCTGGCTGAAGTCCAGAAGATATAAATGCAGACTGACCACAGCACGAAAACGTTTCTGAAAACAACGAATTTTTAACATCCAACATAAATATAACCGTTAGGAAGTCTTTACTGAAGGCAGTTTTCTTAAGCGTAACCTTCTATGGAAGTGAAACGTAGACGACAAACTGTTGAGACAAGAAGATAATACAAGGCACTGAAAAGTGGTGTCGGTTGACAGGAAACATTTTGAAGCATGAAGGAATCGTCACTTTAGCTATGGCGGGAAGTGTGGCGAGGAAAAGTTTTACAGGGAGACCAAGACCTAAATACAGTAACGGATTTAGGCGGAGAGCTCCATCAAAGCACTCTTCGACGTGAAGACCACAATAACCACCACTGTACGTCTTTGTACAATAAATTAAGTTTGTGCTGTAAGTAAGGAAACACAAGGGCAGTGCTTCAGGGGTCTGTTTTAAAGTATGACCCATGTCTGCCTAGTCTTTCCATTCGCCATTCTAATGCTCATTGAGAGAGTATAATGAGATAACGGAATTTAATTAAAACCAAACACAGATATGAATCAATGATTTCCCTCCTCCTAATGGTTCACAGGGGTGACTGAGTGTATCAAGGCATATGTCAGTGCTTGAAGAATGACAAACCGATTGTAGACACGGTGAAGCCTATGACTGGAAATTCTGCAGATAAACAAATTGGATAAAGTAGGGCGTTTCTTTTCTTGAAAACTGAATAGCTTCTCAGTGAACAAAGAACAGTCGAAAAAGTTTCATATTCTGTGTTTATCAATTTTATGTTAACACCTATACTTTTTCTTGTTTTGCAACACATTGGCTAGTGTCCATTGTCATACATTTTATCAACAACATCGTTCTATGTAGGTGACTTGTTCTCTTGTGTGTAGCTGCATCTACACCTGTAACCAACAAGTCACTTCGTTAAAAATGTTTCATAGATTGTACAGAGCAATCAGTGACATCTGAACCATGTGGAAAACAAGAGCAGTTATTCATGCTGTATTTCCTAAGCAACCTTTCCTTGTTTTAATTTTAATTCTGCGAAAGTGTATCATTAATACGACACTCGCATTCCGAAAGTTTCCCTCTTCCTTGCTCTATGTTTGGCAGACTGATGTCGACCGCTGGATACGATAAGAGTTCTGTCAGTTTTCCATTTGAGTGGAGATGTGTATGGGGCGGAGTCATATGAAAATCGAACATTCGCCACAAAGGGACTGTGGAATGTTTCTATTCTAAAGTAATAAAAATGCGCATTAAGGACCCACAGACGTACCCACTATTGGACTTCCTCGTCCGATTGCAACCGGTTCTGTCAGTTTTCCATTTGAGTGGAGATGTGTCTGGGGTGGAGTCATATGAAAATCGAACATTCGCCACAAAGGGACTGTGGTATGTTTATATTCTAAAGTAATAAAAATGCGCATTAAGGACCCACAGACGTACCCACTATTGGACTTCCTCGTCCGATTGCAACCGGCGTCCCCGCATAGTTGTCTACAGTTGCCGAATTGTGAAAATCACTCGGTGAAATATCCGTGCTGTACAAATAATGCTGCAGTGTTCTCCTACCAAATGTTGGAGCATAGCGTTCGTCCGATTTCCAAGGTGGAGATAGGGGTTATCGTATAGTAGGGAGAGTCCTTCCGACATCATTCCCAAAGTCCGAGGGCAAATGGCAAACCCAACAGTGGAAGTATGCCACATCTCGCAAGACAAAGAAATCCAAAGCTGTCCACACAAGTTCCGGTAAGGTTATGATGACCTTCCTTTTCGACTCCAGGGGCCGACTGCTTGTCGAGTTCCTCGAGCGTGTAGCCACCATCAGAGATCAGCGCTATGGAGACTATGTAAACTACTTCTCGCTATGAAGTCAAAACGTCAAGGAATGATGTCGCATGGAATCATCTTGTTGCACCAGCACCCGCCCACACACTTCCGATCGAATGAAGGATTTGGTTGGGAAACATTGCAACACCTCCGTACAGCCGTACTGTCTGATTTTCGCATCTTTGGCGTCCTAAAGAGAGACTAGCGAGGAAGTCGGTTTCAGTCGGACGAGGAAGTACAAGAGTGGCTGTAGTTGTGGATTCGTCAGTGGCCGACAACTTTCTACGAAACAGGAACTGATCGTCTTGTCTCTCAGTGGCGTAAGTGTCTTAAAGTGCGTGTTGATTACCTTTGAATGGAACCATTCCATGCTCCCATTGCGGCGAGTGTTCGGTTTTCATTCGACTGCCCCTTACAGCTGCTTAAGACGAGAAATTGCATTGTGAGTAATATCTACAATTCCAGGTGTGGCGTGTGCTTAATTAATCCTACCAGGAAAGAACAACCTTACTGCAAGATCCTTAGCGTGTC
This sequence comes from Schistocerca gregaria, assembly GCF_023897955.1. Lineage (NCBI taxonomy): Eukaryota > Metazoa > Arthropoda > Insecta > Orthoptera > Acrididae > Schistocerca > Schistocerca gregaria. Next base: position 187,001,452 of record NC_064921.1, read on the forward strand.
CAAGAATGAAACTCGTCGCGGTGATGTAAAATAGCATATGCCTGAAACATTCCGGTAATTTCATATTTAATACACTAAATATGCAGCTATCTTCTGGCATTTATGTATAAAGCACTTTCTTATTTGCTCTGCATCTCAGTTGCGTTGTTTGGTGCTGCGTAATTCTATCGTTGTTCCAAACAATAAAACTTTGCTTAAAATTAGCATTAACTTGCTGTAAATGTAAGTCTCACTCCTTCAGAAAACTAGATAAATAATCACAAGAAGTTCCGCTAGTCTCCAATTAGAGAAGAGCCAACGAAGGAGAAGGTAGAGGAAGCAACAGGTCTGTTGGATTTGATAGCATTAAAACAAATATTCAGCAAACGAAAAACAGAGAAGCACCAGAGTTAGGTGAAGTAACTCAAAGCTGTTAAGATATGGCGGGGCGTTTCTAGAATTCAGAACGTTCCTATCACTATAAGGAACGTTGGGGTACAAGTGAATTACCGGAAGAAATGAGATGTACTGAAGTTATTTCACTATTTCGAAAACGAGACGTAAGTAACACAACTAATTATAGTAGAATCAGTTTTCCGAAACTTCCTAAAACGTCTACGCTAAAATTTAGTTACAGGCTTCGAAACATCTCTGATTCAATTCCATCAGAACAGCAAGCACGCTTCTGTAAAGGAAAATCCTGTGGCAACAATTTTTTCCACTGTGGAACAAATTATACAAAAAATACGTGACTTCATTCTCGGGAACACATCTAGCATTTAGCGGTTATGGAAAAGCATTTGACTGAATCCACAGAAAAATTCTTTGGTCACTTAACAGACAAAAGAGGTTTCCCGAGACACCTAATAAAAGTATGCCAGGGTTTATATAAAAATATCAAAATAAGAACAGATATTGTCAAAGAGCTCACACAAGAAACAGATGAACAGGGAGTGAGACAAGGTTACACTATGCCACTAACACTCTTCAACATCTAAATAGACGGCCTAGTGAGAAAACAGATTAAGTGCAGAATATCTCAAAGCAAAAATAATGGAAGAAATACATTTCTAAATACCTTGTATTCTGCAGACGAGCCGCTAATCATAAACGACACTGAAGACAAACTACAATCAGCGATACGTAAAGAACAAATGCTTAAATTACACATTGAATAGCAAAATATAAAACAAAGACCTTTTTAGTAAGTCCCTTAAGAACCAAGACAATCATCTGTAACGTAATAATTGAACAGGTGTCCCATTTCCAGTATATGTAATGTGCCGTAACTTCTGATGAATAGAAAGATATAAATATCATAATCAACACCTATCAATACAGTAAGAAAACTAAAAGGTAAAACGAGAAGAGAAACCCAAATGAAATTTGGGTGCTGCATGGAGCAGAAATTTGGGCATTAAGATCAGAAGATCTAAGACAACTTGAAACATCAGAAATGAAGTGCCTTAGATCTGTGGAAGGCTGCACAAGGAAAAAATGAATAAATAAGGAATTAATTGGGTTTACAGGCGTTAAATGAGGAAATAATCCAACGTCGCCTCAAAGAATGCCTCAACAGTTCTAAAGGAAAAAGGAGCACAGAAACGTCAACGCAGAGATGGCGAGCCTGGAACAGGCAATAATATCTAATCTCTGACTGGCAAAAGAAGACGGAGAAGAAGATGAAACACTACTAGTGTTCTACACTAGTTAGAAACTTCTTCTTGTAACACCAATCTTTACTTAAAAAATTAGATCAAGAATACATCTGTTCCATAAAATCATTAAAAATTAAATTTGTCGATATAATATAATAGTCTGACAAACACGTGTTTCTCTACCCTCTTCCGCAGTCACAGTGCACCGTCATTGCTAAATATAAATCAAAGTAGAAACGTTGAATAACAATGTCTTTTTTAAGCTACCTTTTATGCGGCAGTGTCTTGGTGCCATTTTTCAACAGGACTGGCGGAAGTAAAGCTGCGAGGACGTGGCGTGGAGTCGTGCTTGGGTAGCTCAGATGGTAGAGCACTTGCCCGCGAAAGGCAAAAGTCCCGAGTTCGAGTCTCGGTTCGTCACACGGTTTTAATCTCACAGAAAGTTTCATATCAGACCACACTCTGCTGCAGAGTGGAAATCTAACTCAGGACAACAGTCGTCCACACATAGCCCCTAAATCTATCTGCGTGATGTTGAGGTACTCCTGTGGCTAACAAGATCCTGACCTGTCTCTGATAGAACACATGTGGGACCTGCTTGGACGTCAACTCCGTCCCAGTGCCAGCATCCGGGATATCAAAAGCCTGTTATAAGATCTGTGGGCTTGCTTGCTTGAGGAGAGGATCCAACGGCTTTTTGACACTCTTTCCAGTTGAATCAGTGCATGTATCCTGGACTTAAGGAGTGAAAAATCACACTGTTAAGTGGACTCACACTGCCAAGTTCTTTGTAAATCTTCTTCGATTTTCTACTCACTGAAATAACGTCACATACCCTGTAAACCTTTGAAGTTTCATGTTGTTTCCTACTCCCTTTCTGGGTGCTTTACTTTTTTGTCATGTGGTATATACCGATTGGTTATAATTAAACTTTCCCTGTTTAACACACTTTAACACGGAAACTAATTACCGTACGAGTGCCAATCTTTGTGGCATTATTGTCCAGAGTATGGGGTGTATAACTGCCATGCGTAACAGCGCCACCGTCCAGTTCCAACTATGACCATCAGGTGTTGTGATCAGTCATCGTGATTCACAGTCTCACACATCTGACAAGTCGCAATGCTCTTTTTGTCGTGTCGATATGAGCTTGGACAAAAGGAGCAGAGTATTACTGGTGAAGCTCCACTAACAAAACAATAGTAATGCTGCAGTTGGACTTGGAGAATATCGCCGGTTGAAAGGATTATGGAGGGGTCCTCTTTCTCCGCCTGCTGTGCGGAGGATGATAAAAAAAGATCGAATCAACTGGAGAATTGGGTGTCGCTCTGGGAAGAGGCCGACTGCCGGTTGCACCACAGATAGTTGACGAAATCGCTGTTGCTATGGCAGACAAAGCTGCGCACAATTCCCGATCGTCAGGCAGTGTGCGTGCTGCGTCACGACAGTTTGATCTTGTAATGCGGTTCTCGTTTCGCGCTAGATGCAGCCCACACCTGAGTGGTATATAATTATTCTGAAGTTAACATCCAGACGTTTTGATGAACGTTATTTCACAAATGCCGTGACGCAGGAGTGGTTCTCCATTGCGGGAGGGAAACCATCAGTCGTTTCGGCACGCGTCGGATTATCATTCAAGCGTGGATCCACAGCCATGTCACGACGAATATTATTCGCTTTCAAAAGTCGTTCGTCCAGGGAAGCACTCTCCAAACAAGAGCAAGAGTCAATTCAACACGCAACGCAGCGTCGCCGTGTTCCCGGGTAAATTAATTTCCGCATGGGGTTCTCTCTGTTAATAATATGCCCAGAACAAAAGCCGGTCACAGCTTTATCTCGAGTGTTGAATAGCAGCCTGCATAGCATTCCCAGCATTGATCCATCGCAAACTTAATTTCAAAAGCAGAAGGTCTCGAACAAACTGAAGTAACTGGGAACTGAAATATTTCATCGGTGGCACAAGTTATTTTATACGTTAGACACATCATTCACATAGAAAAAATTGCTTTAGCAAGACTAAAGTGCAGAGCTACTATAAATGATTCATTCGCTTTCAGAGCTCTATATTTTCCAAAATTCTACATGCACAAATGTGATTGATGGACGAATAGAACTTAGTCACTGACATGTTATTTTTCACCTTACAAACGTTCAATGAATGCCTCTCTGGTCACACAATACACTTCCAAGCGGTAAGCAAGTACGTTCCGTACCTTTTGTGACTACATCCTGTCAGTGGATATCACAGCAGCGTTGATGCATTCTCTGACCTGTTCTAGTGTTCTTCGCATTAGAGGTAGGTGAACACGGTTCTTAATGAACCCAGAAAGGAAAAAGTCACATGGCGGTAGATCAATAGATTAGGCGACCTGAGAGGGAGTGGGGAGGTGTAGGGGGGGGGGGGAGGTAGGCAGGGCCAATGAAACATAACCACATCATCTTCATCACCACACCCTGTCCGGCGGTGCGGAAGTTCGTCGTTTAGATACCGGTGCGACGAACATCGACGCTCTGATAAGGGTGGGGTGGGTAGGAGATAATGAAAATTCTCGGAATCAGTTGTCAGTTGTGAAAACAACCACAACTGCAACATATCAAGGTAAGAGGGACCCGGCACAGTCTTCTCAACTAAGACAACCGGTCCATAGAGCTTCGTATGTGACATTGAACGTTGTCGACACCAAAGCACAATGCTTTATTTGCATGGCGTTTCTTTATCATAACTCCCTCTGAATATATGATGCGTTGTCTTAACACATAAACGTCTCGCATATTTCAACTTTCAAAACCTTTTCTCCTCCTTTGTCAGCAGGTTGTCAAGGCTCTGCATTCGTAATGCCAACTGGTGGGTACAATGCATACTCAGTGAGTTAATCCAATAAAACAATGTTCCATACACAGCAATCGATTCCCCTCCAAATGACTGATCAGTTGAGACTTTATCGCTTCATTTTATGGGGGAGGATGAGAGGGTGGGAGGCTATTGGGTTTACCAGAATGGAGAGGTAAATTAATTGGCAAACAAACTAAAAGTATTGAAACGGGCTACTCCAATAACCCAAACTTAAAACTGTACCTGTAGCAGCCAGGGGAGGTTTCCTGAGAGGGCAGAGGAGTGGGACGGGGTGGGAAAAACAATAGGTTAAGTGCAGCACCAGGGAAAACCACTTATCAGAACAATAGGCTAAGGACCTGTCAATCAGTGCATACCTACGCCTCATGTAGGCAATGCACACTAACAAAATGCATCAGCCACCCTCCTCTCGACGCTACATTGTGGTTGTGGCTCGAGGCAACGACAACTCTATTTTTTCTAATTAGAGTAAGTTTTCAAATGTAGTACCGCCAACTTCACAGTTTAGTGATACGCTTTCCAAGTGACCATACACAAGACAGAAGCTTATGAGCTGTGGCGCCATTGTACTAGTAGTGTGTCTCGTTTGGCGCCACTGGCTCAGGTGTAGTATCGACTATCCCTCTTGCGACTCTATTACCAATATCTATGAGGAAGAGTTGATATCTGTGGGTTGTTTCCTTAGAAGGTCTTTGCTTGTCGATATATATACGGGGATTCGCTGTCCCAAGAGGTAGTCACGGAGTTTGGAGATTGGCGGTAGCATCGCGACAAGAGATGGTCAAGAGGTCCGAGCAGCCGAAGCCACGAGCTGCGCAAGAAGGGCCTGCGCAGAGCGAGGTTACCGGAGCACCTCACTGGGATCATCGTCGACTAGAAGCAGCAGGCCAACATCCCGTCGGTTGGTTGGCAACATTCGTGTCGGATGACCTCTCGTGGCCTGGCTGCCCTCTTCTACCTCGCTTTCATTGGCACCCCTCAGCAATAGCTGCTACGCACCTTGGATCCATGGAACTGCTTGCTGATAAGGGAAGTGACATTCTGTAATCCCCATAGTGATTTGTTTCATTGCTTACCAGCCCTCTTCGTTACTTTCTGGTTTGTACCCGACCCTAGTGTTTTACTCGGTCGGCTCTTTGCTCGTAAATTTCGGCAGTAGTATTGTTCTATGACACTAGTTCCCGGGTTCCCGGGTTCGATTCCCGGCGGGGTCAGGGATTTTCTCTGCCTCGTGATGACTGGGTGTTGTGTGATGTAGTTACGTTTAAGCAGTTCTAAGTTCTAGGGGACTGATGACCATAGATGTTAAGTCCCATAGTGTTCAGAGTCATTTGAACCATTTTAAGACACTAGTTGCCATTTGAAAATTGGTCTCGCTATTATATTGCCTTTCCTTTCTGCTTTGTACCCGATCGTTAATGCTCTAATTTATCAGCGTTTGGTCGTAAATACAGCCGGAACAATTATACTAAGTCACAGGTGGCCGTTAAACAAAAGAGGGACATTTTAGTTAGATTTAGCTGTTAACCGGTTCAGTTCTTTGATTGTAATTGCATATCTCAATCATCAGTTGTAATCTGAACGACCTGTTGTACTAAGTTGTTCGCTACTGTGTTTGAAAGATCAGGTCATTATTGGTGTATTTTAACTGGATCTTGAGGTTTCGCTGAGTAAGTTCTCTCGTAATAACCGTTCACAAGTAATCGTTTTAATACGTTTCTTCAGAGTGGTCTTGATAACTGGCAATCAGTTTAACGTTGAAAACATTAAAGGCCAACTGTAACCAGGACTTTAATCAAAATAAAATTGTCAGAAGGGACGGGTTGTGATCCCGTCGCACCATGGTTGCCGATTGAAATTAAGAGGTTGGTTGCTTTGAAGCAAGCATTATAATAGTCCTATTGTTTGCTAATCTGTTTAAACTTCGAGCATAGGTGTCCATCTTAACCCCCAATCTTTCCACATACAGCTTTCAAATTAAATTGATTCACTCTTTTCATCAATTGTGCTTATATAGTTTTCATGTGTTGTAGAAGGGCATTTAATAACACAGACCGTGTCCAGATCGGTAGTAAACACCGCTAAAGGTACGACGGTATTGTAACCATTGTCATATTGTTTGCTATTTTGCAATAGATCACTTCAGATTTCTTTGGCAAAGATTAAAATCCTATTCAACTTAAGGTTTAAGGCCAAAAGAATTTTGCAAATTTGTTCATTTTGTTAAAGCAAATGTTATGGTTAAATGCTTCGATTATCTGTAAAACACAGTTTATATATTGATCAATAAACAGATTGTGTGAAAAGGAAGTTACATTGCTGGGGCCTCTCTTCCACATTTTTCTTAATTCCAGTAACAACCTCGTACCAGTATCTGCGATAATGCCAGCACAGGGGTTTCTCATGTTCAAGTGGTTCAAATGGCTCTAAGCACTATGGGACGTAATATCTGAGGTCATGAGTGCCTTAGACTTAGAACTACTTAAACCTAACTAACCTAAGGACATCACACACATCCATGCCCGAGGCAGGATTCGAACCTGCAACCGTAGCAGCCGCGTGGTTCCGGACTGAACCGCTTGGCCACAGTGACCGGCACGTTGTTATGTTGTCGACCACGTCTTCATGGCCTGTCGACATGGCCTGTCGCTGGTACACCTCATCTTTTAAACATCCTCACAGAAAGAAATCCGGCGACATCAATTCCGGTGACCTAACCAATTAATAAGGCCACCTCTGCCGATCCATGAACAAGTGTAAACACGACCTAATACGTCCCGTGCTTCAATTTCGTAGTGCACTGGGCAACTGTCGCGCTGAAACCAAATACGTTCTCGAACGTCCAGAGCAACATCTTGTAGTAGTGCCGGTACTTCTTTTTCCAGAAACGTTCGATATTTGAGTCAAATCAATAAGCCGTCGATAAAATGCGGACAGTTAGTTTGTTCTCCATGATGCCACACCATGCATTAACTGATCAAGGACGTTATGATAGTGAACTTGCCGTAACCAGTGGGGATTATCCACATTCTAGTAATGCATGATGTGTCGGTTAACGCTACCACAGTTTGTTAATGTCGACTCATCGGAATATAATACCCCAACAAAGAAACACAAATAGGCTGTTGAAACTGGCAGAAGTTCTTGATGCAGTGACTCGTCGTATGAAGGGTACTTACGACGATGCAGCATTGTGACAAAGCTACCTACGTATATGCCGGGATCGCGGTCTAATTGCCGGTCACTTATCCGTGGGTTGTGGTGCACTGCCGCTAGTACAGCTATTTCATTAGCCTCTCCTGAAACACATTTGCTTCGTTTCCTTTGTCCGACATGTACGCTGCCATTAGACAGAAAGGCGTTCACAATCTTGTAAAAGGACGAAGTTTTCTTTGGAGAACGTTCGGCATACAAGGCAACAGCAGCCTCAACATTTCTTCTACATTCTCCGAAAATCAAAATCATTTCAGTTTTTCTTTCTCTGGTTGCAACAGTCATCGTTAAATCGCACGTCTGTTCTCCAAACGATAGGCAAATGTGCAGGCACTAAACACTGCGCAAGCACTGAAATGTTTACAGCCGTTATCTGTTGTATGTCTGCACGATAAATGATGTCCGATCGCAGTGTTCTGCCTATTATCATATGTCGTAGTTCGCTACACAGCCATCGTGGCGCGTCAAATAGTTCCCTGCTCGATAAGTCGGGGGAATGCAACGTTGCGAATGAGGTTTCCAATTAGAAGTTATGAAATACCGGTGCGTTCAACCCTCGCAGCGTGGAGGTGGGGTTCCACGTCCTATTGGATATTCAAAGGCCACTGGGCAGCGTGTCGTAAATTACTATTCTGTACTCATTTCTATCCCTCCGATCACTGCGCCATCTGTGGCGAAACAACAAAAATGGTTCAGACAAAACGCATGTAGATTTTGCCGTAAAATCGTAATTTGCAATAAAAACGCGGGTTTCCATTGAAGAATTTGAAGTCTCCCCTGCCACCCATGTTTTTTTTCCAATTCATCAAATGCTTGCACACCTCTTAGCTCATCTGCACATGTGACATACGTCTTGTCTTCCCTTACTAACAGTAACTTCGTTACCTGCTAAAGCTGACACCATAACCACAATCTCATTCCAAAAAAAATTAGCTTCCAACTGCCGGTCCTCCAAAAACAACACCACATTGTCAACTTTCCAAAGAAGGACGTTATAAAACAGGCTGTGGCTGGAGTTAATGAAGAAGTGGGTTTAGCAGCTTTTTTCAGTTCTTCCTCCCAATCTACAAGCTTATTACGCAAGTCTAAATGATCTGCTTAGGACTGCGCCATTTCATTAACCATTGTTGGGCGAATTCCTTTCCGACTAGTGACGCCCTATGTTGGAGACTCTACCACTGGTAAACTTGCATTGACCACATCGCCAAAAAAATGGTTCAAATGGCTCTGAGCACTATGGGACTTACATCTCTGCTCATCAGTCCCCTAGAACTTAGAACTACTTAAACCTAACTAACCTAAGGACATCGCACACATCCATGCCCGAGGCAGGATTCGAACCTGCGACCGTAGCAGTCACGCGGTTCCGGACTGAGCGCCTAGAACCGCTAGACCATCGCGGCCGGCAACCACATCTCATGTGTCATAAATAATACTCCTATGCGTCACTAAAGAACTGCTACCTGTGTAAAAAATGGTTCAAATGGCTCTGAGCACTAAGGGACTTAACTTCTGAGGTCATCAGTCCCCTAGAACTTAGAACTATTTAAGCCTAACTAAACTAAGGACATCACACACATCCGTGTCCGAGGCAGGATTCGAACCTGCGACCGTAGTGGTCGCGCGGTTCCAGACTGTAGCGTCTAGAACCGCTCGGCCACTCCAGCCGGCAGCTGTATAAAAGTAGTCCTCAAATCCCTATGCATCACTCGCTTAGACTCAATGACCTCTACACACAAACAGGAAAGAAGCCACGAAAATCAATGGTCTGAATGCTCACTCCACTGGCTGACGAAACTGCGTGCTGCGCTTACGAAGCTATGCTGAGTGTAAGTCGAGTCTGCTGACACCAGTTGCCAGACAAGGTCCCCATCCTTCTGACAACACTTTATGATGACCTAGGATGAGACGGGTCACTACGGTGTAGGGGTGGTGGAATGGCGGGCTGCGGACGCAGTAGTGCTGGCCAGGGGTGGGTAGGAGAACTCTGTCGCAAGACACAACACTATTTTATTTCTTACTGAGGTACAGCGTCGTAGTGCTGCGACGCCCATGGGTGTGTGCTCTCTGCATGCGCGAGGTCCACCGGCGGTCCGATGACGTGGAAGATCGTGGGGTGAGCTTTTGAGGTCCACGTTCTGCTACGATGATACTGTTTAAACTACTGAGCACGTGATGCCTGAGTTAACAGTACACGGCCCTGAGCGAGCGGTACCAGAGACAAGCTTGTCCGCTGAACTTTCGTAAGCGTCTACTGCTGCCGGATTGGAAGCTCGCCCTGATGTGGAACGATGGCAGCTGTACTGTCCTGGCTGTGAATCGCTGCCCTCTTATGCAGAAGTTAGATGACTGCTGTGGAGCCTGCGGACAGTGCATAGGTGTGTGTGTGTGTGTGTGTGTGTGTGTGTGTGTGTGTGTGTGTGTGTGTGTGCGTGCGTGGGTGTGTTTGGAGGTTATAGGCCTTCCACGGCGAGGTTATCAGCTCCCTTACGCATATTAAAAGAAACGAATGTGGATAAAGTTAGGAAAATTTTTATCACACAATGAGGACAATCATGCGCTCTCTTCCACGTCACTCACATTCACTCACACAATCACTCTATCACACACGCCGTAAGGCAACGCAGAAAGGGAGAAAGGTGATATACTTGGGATTAAAACGGAACTAAAACGACAGAAGAATTAAAATAAAAGCGCAATGAAACGTGACTGGCTGACGCAATAGAATGGGTGATTGTCACCCCGCCAAACGTTAAAAACATGTCACTAAAATTGTCGGAAACAATTTGGACAAATCACAAATCCTTAAAACTCTGACCAAATTCGTTTGGACGTTACTTAAAATTGGGGTACAGATCTATTGGCAAATCTGCAGCTGCCGTTGGTCGGAAAATAAAACACAGTCTAACAAAATGTGGCGCACAGTGATCTGTAGGCCACAAGCATCACACATTGGAAGGTCCTCTCGGCTGAGGAAGAAGCCATGTGTCATAGGGTTGTGGTACGGAGGGCCACGTGTCGTCAACGTGGCTGGAAAGAGGTACGCCGCGGACGCGTTGTGGGCTCTACAAAACGAAGCTTACTGTCTGTCACTTGCAGCCACTCATTCCCCGTACAGGAAAGACTTTCAGTCGCAATAGGGAAGCGACAGTTGGCAGGGGGATGGCACACCGAACTACCTGGACATCGCCACGCCCCGCCCCCCCCCCCCCCCCGCCTACTCCTACTCGAACGTCTCACACAAGACGAGTGTAAACCTAATGTTTGTGTGGAAGAGTAATGATGTACGTGTACGTGGAGAAAGTGTTTGCGCAGCAATCGCCGACCTAGTGTAACAGGTAGAATAAGGGGAACCATTCGCCGATGCAGATGGAAAACATTACGCCTTTCCTGATAACCTTAGTAAGACCAACCATTCTGCATCTCACCTCTCCGATATCTTTACCCTTTCTGATGATCCCCAGTTCAATTACTCCCTCTTACCTGATGTCCGCAATCGAACTGACCCCTCTGCCCCTCCACTCGCTCCTGGCTTCCAGTACTTGGACAACATTACACACAGCGAACTCAGTGCCCTGATCGCTACTCTAGATATCATATCTACACTCCGCATGAAACGCAACACCACTCCTGGTCACAACTGTGTTACCTACGGTCATCTCCGTGAAGCTCCCACCTCCTCCCTCTCCACCCTGGCCAGACTCTATTATGTGGCTTGTCCACTGGCTTCTACCCCGACCTGTGGAAATCTTCCCGGATTATGATGTTCCTCAAACCCGAAAAACCGCCATCTACTGCCTCCTCCTACGATCCCATAAGCCTTACCTCAGTCTTCAGCAAGGTCCTGGAATCCATCCTCACCTGACGCATCCACCAGCATCTCCACCAGCACCGCCTCCTTCCCACTACCCATTGTGGCTTTCGGCCGTCCTTCTCTGCCGATGACCTAATCCTTCAACTCACTCCTCTGTGAACAACTTAACTCCTGTCGCTCCACCATCTTCCTCTCCCTCGACCTTGAACGTGCCTATGACCCTGTATGGCATTCTGGTCTATTCTTCAAGCTCCAAACCTTTGCCCTTCCTATTAATTACGTCCGTCTGATCACCTGTTTTCTTTCCCACCGTCCTTCCTATGTCACCATCCATAACACGGATTCTTACACCTACCCCTCCGTTGGTGTGCACCAAGGCTCCATCCTCTCCCCTCTTCTCTACCTTCTTTACAGGGCAGACATGCTGCCACCTTCAACCCCCTTACACCTTCTCCATAACGCCAATGACACCGCCTTCCTTGCCCTCGCCCCCGCCCTGCAATGCTCCGAGCACCTTCTCCAATCCCATCTTGACTGGTTCACCACTTGGTGTAACCAGTGGCTGCTCAAGGTCAATACTTCCAAGACGCAGGCGATCATTGTAGGCAAAGTCACCCATTCCTTCCATCTCCTCGATTTCTATCTCACTATCTAAGGCCGTCCTATCTACCTCACCCCCACCCTCAAGTACCTTGGTGTCACCCTTGACCATCGCCTCTCCTGAACCCCCCCCTCCATCTCTGGACGATTCAAGCCAAGGCACACTCCTGACGCAGCCTTCTCAAGCTCCTTTCTGGCTGCACATGGCCGCATATGGAGTCTGGACCCCTTCACCATCCTATAAATTCCTCATCTGCTCTGTCCTCTGTTACGCCCATCCCACCTGGATCGTCGCCCCTCCTACCTTCTACAAAGCCCTTCAAATCCTGAAACTCCATGCACACCGCCTCACCTATCGCATCCACCTCCCCTCCCCCATGTGGATCCTCTATGACTCAATTCTGTTCCCTCACCTCCTCCTTTTCCTCCAACTGATATGGATCCTTTACACCTATTGCAAACTTGCCCCTCCTCATCCACTTGTCTCTACCATCCTTTACCACCCACGACTGTTGCCTCATCTGTACTCCCATATCCCACCCACTCTCCATCTCTCCACACTCCCTACCCTTGCCCAAGGTGGATTCCGCCAACTCCCCCTCCCTGATGATTCCCTCATCCCCTCCATCTACCCCTCCTACCAACTTTGATCCTCCCTCCCCTGGGTTTTTCCTCCAGGGCACTCTCTTTCCCTTCTCTCCCTCCTGTCTTTTTCATCCTCCCTCCCTCCCCCCTACTTGGGCTTCCGCACACCACCCTACCTTCTCCCCTCCCCTCCCTTCTCCTCTCCCACTGGTGTAAACCCCTCCCTCACCCTCTCCATCCAACGCTCACCTCTTCCGTCTGGCAGGCCCCCAGCTTCTTCATCTGAATGGTGCATCTTCATGTGCCAGAGATCGTCGCCAGTGCTCGTCTTCGCGTCGGAGATTCAGTGTCTCTCAGTTTGTGCTTCTCCGTTGTGTACAGTGATGAACGTTTTTATCCAAACAGTGCGCCTGTGAACGGCCTCGTTTATTTTATTATGTCTGTCTCCCGTTTTGTCCACCATGTTTGTTTGTTTTTCTGTTTCTTGTATGTGTTCTCTGTGGAGGAAGAGCGGTGTAAATAGGCCGCTACCAGCCTACCTTTATTGTAAAGGTGTCAAAATAACAATAAAGAAAAAAATACAGTGTTTAGCAACAGCGAACTTGCTTGGTTGTCTGTCCTATGTAAGCCGTACCACACTGATAAAGTATCAGTGATTTCCAGGCTTCCACAATAACAAGTCTTCCATCAACGAACCCAAAAGATCTGCCATCTTATACGGTGGACGGAAAATCACTTTAAGTTGAAATTTAGACATGATTCTTGCTATTTTGGCCGGAGTATTCTGCAATTTCAGTGTACTGAATGGTTACCCTTGCGTCCGACTTGCGCATCCTTGCACAGCTACGCGTGGTCACCAGTGTGATTGAACCTCTCTTCCTATGAAGTCGTTTTACCGTATTGGCATTAGATTGTTCATTGTACTGGACATTGCGTTCCATAACACTACTGCATTGTCAGGGAAAGTGCTGTGTCGTTTGAACAAGACACAGCCAGGGCAAAAGCGCCACAGGTGCAGAGACTGTCACAATAGTAACAGAGACCTTGAATGTATAGAAAAAAGGGAAGCACAAATCGAGACAGGTTATTTTGCCGCAAGGAGGAGCATCACGCAGATGCTGAAAGAACTGAACTGACGCATAATTTTCCTTGCATTTTGTATATTTGTTTGCAGACAGACGCAGACTGTAGCGAGAAAGCCTATTTAGAAAAATAGTTAAACAAAAACGTGATGAAATAACGTGCTATACAATCCCCGACATATGGTTCCCATGGAGATCGAGGGTAGAAGGTTTGGATTATTAGAACAGACACAGAGGCGTTTCAGCAATCACCTCTCCCGCACTCCACACGTAAAAGGTAAGGCAATGAATCTTAGAACTGGTATAATGGTAAGCTATGTGACTGACTGTGGTTTCCCGTAGCTTCAAGCTGCAATTCTCCTTCAGCAGAGAACGGTTCTTTTGTTGCGCTTTGTTTGGATAGATTCATGTCTTTGTACCCGTGCTACATCTCCGAAAAAGACATAAAGGCAGTACATATATTAAACAAGAACAGACATGGCTAGACTGAATCATTGTTCCGCTGACCCAAAATGAATTAATTCCCAAGGATGTGGAATAAGTCGAACATGAAAGGTGACTATAACGAGACATACTGAACCAGTGGTAGCCCAAAACATTAAGATCGCGGTCGAGTCTTTCCTTCACTTGATACAGTCAATCTGTCCGTTTCGTTTTATATCGACTTTGTACGTCAACGAAAGTGACAGACACGTTTCCTCGTGACGTCATTGTCAATAATGAGTTTGGCCACAAAACGAACTGAGCCGTTGTGTAGCATCAGTCTCATTGACAAACCTTCCGAAGAAAAAGGCGATTTCGAAGTGCGCTTTCTAGGAAGCCTGTTTCGCATCCTTTTGGCTTCGAGAAGAAGCGATGAGGTAGTTAATCATCTGGTTCTTGATTGTGTTGCAGTTACAGCCATCCGACCAAAGACAGGTACAGGAATTTGTCATGTGTAACTTCACTTATACACTTGCCGAGTACTGGCAAAATGACGTAAGCAGAGAGGAGCAGAATTTCATTTTTCGTTTCCAAAACGCTGCTACATAACTGTATTCTCAGTTTGTTATATCATCGTTCATGGTGGCATCTGTTTTACTCGAAATTAGGTCACACTTACACAAACTTAAAACTGTCTTTTGCACACCCCATGATGACGTAAATAATGATTCTCATCACATTTTTGTAAGTTATAACTAGAAAATTGTGCAGTCTGTTGACAATTCCTTTAAAAGATAGTTTCAATATCAAACAAAGACCAGACGTCCAGACACTTACACATTTAGCGCGAAATTTTCAAAAACAACCTTCACAGAGCAATGGTGGATTAGAATTTCACGTAGAATGAAAAATCGTTAACTATGACTTACGTATTACAACGGTCACAGGCGCGTTCTCAAGTTAAAAGCTATTAGTTCTTAGTGGTTAATGTGTGAATGAAGGCTATAAACCACCTGCTTACAAAAAGGTCGATATCGTTCACGCAATTAAATAAAAATAGTTAATTAGTTTCCAAATATGGAAGTTCTGGTTGTTAATGTTCTTGCAGTGTCATTTAACAGGTTTGGTCCTACCACAATCAGTTACCATAAACATAATCTACTTCATTTTTGGGTGTCGTTTCAATACTTCCAGTACTGTCAAGGATCAGAATTTTAGTGAAGAACCTCTGGAAACCTCAGATTGTAAGTGGTCTAGCTCTGAAAAATATGCAAGTTAGGAAAACGGAGTCGTTCATATTGTTACCAAGTTCTTCTGTGGTCAACTAGCAATAGAGGTCAGATCACAAAAAAGTCTGTCGTACGTGTTTGTGTTAATACCACAATTTATATTTGCACGACCCGATAAAACATTGGTATCTGTAGCATGATCACAAATTCAGATCACCAGAAATCAAAAGTACGTGTGAAATGTGGTATGATCAGGATATAACAGAACCTTTACTGATGTACACGGTCTTGTGCAATTGCACAAGTCTTGCTTGCTTAGAAACAAAATTCTGGCTAGAAAATGTATTGTGTACCTTCATATCGTAAATCTGTAGAAGGTTTTGTACAACGCGGAATGGAGTTTCTGTTCATAGGCACTGTGGTAAGACATGTACAGGGCTAGAAAATAATATATTATTTTTGTGCGATACAGGTTGTTGAAGTCGTCACTGAGGAAATGATCATTTAGTAGCAACAACGCTGTAAGACATAATGGTTTTATTACCGTTACGCTATTTAATAATTGTTTTGCTAACAAACTGTGGATGGAATGGACTATAGCGACGTCAGAGTGATTTCTCACAGAAAGTAAATCCACGTCTCAGTTTAATTTTGACCTACCTGTTATCAGCAAATGTGAACAGAAAGGAAATGCTCAAAGAAGTGGAAGGTGTGCCAGGTGGTTACGTAGCAGTCTTACGTGTTAGGCTTCTCAAGGTTTACTAGGACTACAGACGTTTTTAAGAAGCGGACCAATTCTCCTATCTTGTAAGTAGAGTCGAAAAAGAAGGTAAATGCGAGAATTACATAATATCAAGAATAGTATGAAAGAAAAAAGTGAAAACACTGCAAAATACAAAATATCAGATGCAACATTTAGGCAAATTTTTTTAAAGTCCAACACTGTGTCGTTGCGGAAAATAACAGTAGGAAACATACAAATGAAACAATTTGAAGCTTTTCTAACTAGAACGTACTGTTGGGTCAAGGAATGTTTATGGTAACTGATTGTGGTAGGACCAAACCTGTTAAATGACACTGCAAGAACATTAACAACCAGAACTTCCATATTTGGAAACCAATTAACTATTTTTATTTAATTGCGTGAACGATATCGACCTTTTTGTAAGCTGGTGGTTTATAGCCTTCATTCACACATTAACCACTGAATTGTTAGTTTAAGCCAATAATTCTGGTCAATATATTTTCGATAACTATATCTTTGTACGAGAAGTATTTTATTCTTAACCAACAAACAATTGTTTGATATGGTGTGAAGTGTAGTATGAGACTGAATTGTTAGTTTAAGCCAATAATTCTCGTCAATATAACAGTTTTTACATGATTATTTTCACTCCATCAAACACTGTGCTCTAAAGACTTCTTGAGTCACGTTTCCAGATGTTTTCGCGTCTGATGTCACGGTTCAGCCCTCCAGCTTCCAGCCAGGGGAAGCCCCGGCTGGTGGCCAAAACCTGTGCCTCTACGTCGCCTCTGGCCACCTCGACCGAGGCCGAATGAGAAGAAGGCGGAGTCCACCACTGAGAGCGAAGAGCCCACTGCTGCTGTACCTAAGCCTCGCACAATTCACGAACGTAAAAAAGCCTCCTGCGATATCAAACAATAATTACTGTGGTACGTTGCAAGAACAAACACAGTAGTGAACTGCAGTAACATGCAGACACAGTTGTTGAAATGAAAATTTCTTTTCACAGGTTGGTCCTAGACCAAGAATTTTGCATTTTGACTTGTCTGATGTTGAAGATGAAGACGAGGAAGTCTCTGGGTCCTATTATCCTCCCGGAGCTGCAGTCGGCTGCAGATCTTTGCCAACAGACCCCGTAGACGGAGAGTCATCTTGGAGCCACTGTCTGTGGAAGTGCAGTCTGCGATGGCACAACTTAGAGCTGAGATACGAGCAATGGTATGTTACCCTTATAGCAGTTACAAGTAAAACATTATCTTGGAAACACAAATGTAGCTCTCTCTATAGTTTTTATAATGTGAAACTCGTTTGTTAAGTGTGAGTGTAGGACTCATTCACCCACTTTCGTTCATTCCACACAACCCATTAAGAAAGAAAACCTATATTTCCATCTAAATCCAGACTCTGCAAATCACTGTGAAGTGTTAGAGTGTAGTTACCATTTCGATATATTTCTGGGTCTCTTCCATTTCCATTCGCCCATCGAGCGTGAGAGATTGCCTGTCTGACGCCTTCTTTCATTAGTCTGAACTTGCCCAGGCGGACCCTACTCCAGAAATACACAGCGAACTGTAGAATATTTGTAGATTCCTCACTTAATATTTTGTCGTGAAACTTTGAGACTTTCTGCGGATAGTTGGCATCTGTCTTCAGATGTATGCCATTTCAGGTTTTTCAGAGTTTCCTGGACTTGCACACTTGAGTGAAACGAACCTTTGGCCATTTGGCCTGCCGCTGTTTGTGCACGTTCAACATCAGCCATAAGTCCTTTTTCGTATGGGGCCCGCACAACTGATGAGTATTTTAGGATGGGTCACATGACAGTTGTTTGATAAATCTAGGTTGTAGACTGACAGCGTTTTCCAGGTTTTCCTACAAATGAACCGCAATATGCCTTTGTTATCGTTGCACTTCATATTCCCACAAACTGTTACACTTAGGCATTTCTATTTCTTCTGTGACTTCATTTTTGTTATTCTGTTTTTATCTATATAGAACACTTACGATTCTACAGTAAAAAGCAAACACACAGATTCGAGTCACCTTCAGGAAAGGCATATCATTATCTCCTAGAAGTAAACTTCCTTGTCTTACTATGAATAGCGGGTAATATTCACAGTTAATATGTCTGAATTTAGTTCGATGGATTGTTTATGGAGTTTATGAAATTTTTAATCTTTTTCCATGCAACGTTTATGTAGTTTCTGCACTGTTACAGCATGTTAACAGCATGCAATATTAGAGGCGGTCGATGTAGGCAAGGTCGAGCCCTAGCCTAATTAAACATAATTATTTTTGTCATTTGCAGGAGAACCCGCCACCTTCAACATGGATTGGGCTCTTAGTGGAGAGTCTAGTCGACTTGTATGGAAACAAGAGAGATTACCGCCGGAACCATGGACTGGCAGAGAGACCATGGTTCGCCAGTCGAATGAAGAGGTGTCTTGCACCTGTTCCTGAGGCAGTGAGAAAATTTCTGCATCTAAAGAAGAAGGCGGGAGAGAGACAGCTGCCCACAGGCATAGACTCAACTCTGAATGATTACTTCCTTCATTGTGAACACCCTGACCCCAATTACTCGCCGATTATTCCCCTAACACCATATTTATTTGAAATCGCTCTGTGAGAGCCCTGTTGCAAGCTAGTCATGTTTGGTTTCAATAAAACACATTAAAACTATACCTGACCTCATAATTTATTATAGTGTTAGTTGAGAACATATTTCCACGCATAATAAGTAATATGTGGACGACAGAAATGATCGACTATGCGAAAACGGCCTTTCCTCTTCTCACGTAGAAAGCTAAGAGGTAACCTAAATGAAAGGAGGTTAGTCAAAATTGAACTGGAGGTACCACTGGCTGAATTGTAGCAGCTGGCGCAGCGGGTGACTTCAGCAACTTTAGGAACTGGGCAGATGAATGGATTGTTTCCAGTAATAGTTCACTTACACGATTAATCACCGGAAATGTTACATCCTACCGGCGCACTGTTTGTCAGTCCTAGTGATGTCCAATAATTACACTAATCATAAATATGTCCGAAAGACGGATCTGCAAAATATCATTCGAAAATGAAGCAGCACTTAATCACATGTCTAAAATAGCGCACTGGCAGAAAGAATATAGAGCATTATCACATTTTTAGCAGCACATAACGATCATATGAAGTAAGAAATATGATGTATTGATATCAGCAGGAAACAGAAAAATCTGTAATTACTTCTGTGGAACATGAATACAAAATCTTCTGAATGACATTGAAACTGAAAAAGTGTATGCTCTAATAGGAAATGTTTGACACTCTATTTCACAATCAGAAAGGATATAAGCCAGACATAATAAACAGACGTGAAGTCATCATAAGTGGAGATTTCAATATTTACTTCAGGTCTCAAAAAAGATAGTGAGTGCACCGGGAGTAAATGTTGAGCAGTTTCGGTCCGTTCCCGCTGGAACATTCCCAGGAATAGCAGAAAGACATAGTTGTTGATAATTTGTTTCTAAATTCAACTGAATTTGATGAAATATTTGTAAGCCCCATAATGAATAAATGATCTGTGTAAATGACAACAACAAAGCTTTCGCGTCAATCACGTTTATTTTTCAATAATGTTTCTCTTTGCTAGATCCCACAGAACACCATAGCGATATCTCATAGAGCAGTTGGCTGCTATTTAGGATCAAAGTATCTTATACTACACAGACTGAGCTTCAGTCAAAGCACAGGTCTAGTACAACCAAGAGTTGAAGCTACACTACGATCAGCACTTGAAAACACTTTCCTACATCTCCATGAATGCGAAAATAATGCACTATACACACCAGTACAAAATTCCAAGAAGAAAGCAGATGTCATTATGATTATTTTAAGGCACTGAATTAACATACCAGTTAGGCGGATTGAACTTCATCAAGACAGCGCGGCCAATAATGATGTCAACCGTATGTACAAGTCCTGTGAGAAAATATGGTCCATGAAAGTGGGTCCATTAAATCTACAAACTACGCTAGCAAACAACAGTTATCAGAGACCACAATAATCTTCACGTTACTGAAAATCAGTAACTCTTCTGTTCACAACTGTATTTCAGTTAAAGAACTAAAATTACGTGCTTCCATCGATGTGTCACCCTTATGTTACCCCTGTAATCAGTCAGTTACTAGAATTTCCTGATTATATTAAATTATGTACAAGTAGCACTAATTTAAAATAGTTGATATATGCAAGTGACCTTTGGTTTTAGCCCTATAACCTGCTACTATGTGTTCTCTAAATCTCCGAGACAGTAATTTACAATAGAATATTGATAGCCTTTTTATTAATGTTCTTGTAACGACAGCGGAGTTGGTTTTCTCTGTAGAAAAACCAGTATACGCAAACACAAATGCGGTAATGGTAGTACAGAGCAGGACAAATTATCTTGCTGGCGTTTTATGTATTTTCAAAAGTCTTTGTTTATATAGATCAAAAACTTCTGCCAGGGAAGCAAAAATAGTAAGGCATTCCAGGAGTTCTGGTTACTGGAATGGGGCATATCTTAACAATAGAGAAAAGAGTGCCATTTTCATACTATACAGCGAAAACAAAACAAAATTTGGAGTGCGCAAGCATTAAATATACTGCTTCACAGGGTACAATGCTTGACCTTATAAAATAAATAAATAAAATATAATATTAATTATTGGATATGTATGATAGAGATTGGTTGTAATTAATATTTGCTTATCTGGAACGTGGACGTTTAATTATTTGGCATCAGACGCTTGACAATTTGTAGTTGACCATGAAATAAGACTCAAATAATCGCATTCCTGCCTTGAATTTTTGTTTTCTTTTTATTATGTTTGTGTGAAGTTTGTTTCGTATCTGTGCGTCTAACACTAGCCTAATGCTACCATTTGGTTTTTTGACAACAAGTAGAGGAATACAGTAAGGTGAGGTGGATGGTTCAATGACTTTCCAGTCTAACATTTTTTTTAGTTCTTGCCACACAACAGGTCGTTGAGATAACGGTACGTTATATGTCTTGTGGCAGAAGATCTTGTGAGGCTTAAGTTCAATCTTGTAGACATACGTGTTGATAACGCCTAATCGTTTGGTAAAAACTTGTAAATATTTGGATAACACTTCCTGTAGTTTCATACGTTCACGTACACGTACACGAGCTGTAGCTTCATTTATCTTATAATCAAGCAATGTTTTCAAGTCCATTAGCTCTGTGTCATATGAATGTGTGTGCGTGTCTTGAATGTCTTTGTCAAGTACTAACGGAACCTTGTACCCTGTACAGTGTTTGTCATGCGTTAGAGTTCTCCTGTCCCAATCAATAATAATTACACTGCCTTCATCATTTAAAATACATTAACCTTTGCAGAAGTCTATAATGCAGTCCTTCTCGCTCATAATATCTAATCCTAATATGCAATTTGTCACAAGGTTTTGTACAACCAGGAATGGCCATTGTACGGTTCCATTACCTATTTTAATGTTTAAAAAAACTTGCTTCTTAACCCTACATGACTTATTACCTAGAGCAGTAGTTATTTTGCAGTTTTGGGCGGGAAACTCAGGCACAGGCTCCAATTCACACATCTTTTTATAGAAATTAAAAGACAAAACGCTCACAGCTGCACCTGCATCTAAGATAATAGTAGTTGGAATCCCACCTACTACACCAGTAGTAGACGCTAAAACAATTTCATTTGTGTTTGAACGACATTGTGTACAGTCTTGCAAAATTTCATCTGATATATTCTCATTGTGGTTGTATCTTATAAATAAAACAGGTAGTTTTTTTTTACAATTATTAGACATATCAATATTTTGTTGTTCAACGCTGGTGTCAAATAACTGATTAACATTGAAGTCGCCCCCCAAGAATTCTTCAGCCACAACCGGGGGCATTGAAGTGACTGTTTCTAGTTTGTTGGATTAGCATTTGTATTAGGTACTGACACAGATTGAGGCTGTGTATCCGGTGTCACTTCTGTTATATTCACATTCGGATACTGCCTGTTGTGATCTCCAAACTTTTGCGGTTGTTGTTGCAGTTGTGCATTATGACTTACCTGTCGGTCGTAAGGTATGCTCCAATTTTGTCCTGGTGACTGCTGTGGTATAGCAGTGTTTGAATGAAAGTAGTTATCGCTACGAGTCCAGCCTTGATGCTGTCTTGGCTCGTAGTTGTTATTGTTCCTGTTTCTGTTTGTGTTTTTGTTGTTATATTTGTATCCGTTGTTACCGTTGTTGTTGTTGTTATTACCGCGGTGCCTTTTGTATGGATTGCCGCATGAAGTGTTATTACTGCTGTAACTGTTGTTTGTATTGGAATACGCGTGTTGATTTTGATTTCCGTATTGGCATGTGAGTTTGCTGTTTTTGCTGTACCGCGTATCCAACGGTCGGCACGCCAGAATTGAGTTGGCAAGCCTGCATGTTTTGCATACCACTAATATAAACATTGTGGTTGCTGTTTTGCCGCGTGAAGTACTGATCTTCTAGTAACATATCAACCGAATCTAAAGCTGTTAAAAAATGATATGGATCGTCATCCGGAATATGTAAGAGTTTTTCGTTAATGTCGAAAGGCAATTTGGCCTTCAACGCACGGAGTATATCACGTGTTGCGATTGGTTCGTCCAAAAAATGTCCCATGTTAAGTATTTTTTTCAAAATATCTGCGTAAGTTACCATTTTTACTGTGAAAAGTTTCAGGTTCTAAAATTTGTCTTCTGAGTCGCTCCTGAACGGATTGAGACCAGAATTTGTTCAGAAAGGCACGCTCAAACTCACTGTACATGGTACATGCGTCAGCTTGACTGTATGCCCAAACAGCTGCATCGCCTTGGATGTAACCGACAATATATGAAATCTTTTTCCGGTCACTCCAAGTGCGTGGAAATGCGTTACTAAAGGATTTAAGAAAATTCACCGGATGAATGGTTCGTTTTTCTGGGATAAAAGTCTGAAATTGCCTGTGTTTTATTAAGCTTTCTTCTTCCTTTGCATTATGATATGGATTTGTTCCACTGTAATTACTGTAATTTTCAGATGGCGAGTAAGTACGATAATGTTGCTGCGGTTTACCATGATAATAGCTTGTGTTTGTGTTTGCACGACGTGGTATGTGTTGTTGTCGTGGTGTGTTTTGATCTTGTGTGTTTGTTGTGTGCGGTATGTGTGCGTCATACTCGTATGTATATTGGTTTCTGGACTGTACATTTTGACTGATATTTTCGTTACATTCAGACTGTGGTTGATCAGTGAATTGTTTCATTGGTGCAGTGACAGACTGTACTGCGTCACTAATCAGCTGCTTGTTATTAGTATTCCGCAACGGAGCCGGGCACAATTGTTGGTAAATTTTCACGTATGCATCTATCAAAATGTTTGTCTTTGTTCTCTACCCAATCATGAAATTCTTTATTAATATTTTGAAAATGAGCTGTGCCATTAGATTGTAATCTGTCAGTCAGGTGTTGTTCAACATCGTCAAATTTATTCTGCACGTCAGTAATTCGTTTTTCAAGGTTGTCATGTACTGAAGGATATGTTTGAATTTGTTCAGTAAGAGCTTCACACGTGACATTAGGGTTTTTAATTTGTGTATGTAAAAGTGCTACGTCATTTGTAGTCTTTTCTCGTATCGTATTAAGCTTGGAAAATTTCGTACTGAGTTCAGTCATCTGTTTGGTCAGTGTGGCGTCTATAAGTTCCACACGCTTACATAAAGTGTCATTACCTGTCTTGATTGCTATGAAATCAGATTTAATTTCTGCATTCTGTGTCTTTAACTGTTCATTTTGTGTCTTTAACTTCCATTTTGTGTCTTTAAGGTTGCCATATTTTCTGCGTTTTGTTTCATTAGTGTTTGTAACATGTTGGCAATGTTTACTGTTTGCAAGGTCACCGCCCCCGCCGCGTCATTAGACGTGACGTCATGTATTAACATGGGGTCTGACTGAGACTTTGAAATTCTTGTGGTGGACGGCCTATTGTCAAAATTTCCGTTAACACTTGCGTCAATGTTTGATGAATCGTCAGTACCCGTTGCTGTCGTAAAGTCATTTTCTAACATTTGTCTCTCGTCTGAGTCGGACTGCTTCTGAATAGTATGTCTTTGCTGTTCCATCCATGCGTATTGTTTCCTAGTGATGATCATGTCACACGTAAGATATGCTTCAAGAAAATAAAGTTTGACACTGGTTTTAAAATAAAATGCAGTTGAACATGAATCGCTCGTAGCAACAATGGCTGTTTGTTAATTTAAAAATGTAAACTGAATATGGGATTATTGTTAATGGCTGCTGGCCATGTTACAACGGATCGTACAGAAGTCGGCCATATTGTACACTCGTGTATTGGTATTGTTGCAGAAGTTATTGTTTAAGGAAAAGCACTGAGAATGAAATTTATAACTGAAAACTGCTACGCTCGAAAGAAATACTACATAATATACTGAAGAGCTAATACACTGAATTATGCGTCTGATCAAGCCTGCCAATGCAAAGACGCTGCGCCTTACCTTATTTTGCTCGAAGCCTCGTTGGGTCTTCCCGCAAAATTTTAGAATTGGATAATATCTTCAGATTTTTGTTATTTCTCATATATTCAAGTCCAGATCCAGAAAGTTGATTTTTCACATAAAACAAAGAGAACAATGTAAGAAACGACAAAATAACCAGTCCGACACGCAGTCGCCAATATAAAATAAATAAATAAATAAAATATTAATTATTGTATATGTATGATAGTGACTGGTTGTAATTAACATTTGCTTATCTGGAACGTGGACGTTTAATTATTTGGTATCAGATGCTTGACAATGGCTTTTTCGTAAATGCAATGTTATTTGTAATTGACCGTGAAATAAGACTCAAATAATCGGACTTCGTATTTCAATCGTTTCCCAAGACTGCTGCGGTAGGTGCGGACTCAAAATCTAAATCTCAATATTAGAATAATTTGCCAGCCATGTCAATACGTCGTACAGAGGTGTTTGTCTACTAAACATAAAAAAGTTTACACAGTTAGTTAAATCAGATATATTCAACGAATAAGCCTACAGTTAAATAATTCAAATTACTTTCATAAACATAGAATCTTTACAGAGTCGAGTGCCTAGTGAGATTGCATCTCGCAGTGTTCTTATATCACATCAAATATAGCGGCGTACCAGTTAATAAAATATACGTGCTTCCCGCACCAGCTACTCTACTCAACCTACTTCTTGTTGTTAATCAAACATAAGAGTGTCCTAATTGTATTTTGTTTTATCAGCGGCATAGCGCTGCAGTTCTGTGCCATAGGCTTTATTTATTTGTCAGAGATTATTTAATTAAGATTTCGCGTTTCCGAGGAAACTCACGCACAGCATGCAAATGTGCCTTTATAACCTACATAAATCATTACCAAGTAAACTTGGGGTGTTTCATAAAAATACGAAGACATACATACCACTTGTATAACAACACACGATTCACATAAATCACATAAACGTTAAACGTAACCTTTCTGTTTCATACGGCGAGTTTTATATGGCGCCAAATGTGACCCTTTAGAAATCGGCACAACAATCATTGGAACATAGTTCTATGTGACTATAAAACCCTCTCATTGTCAGCAACCCTGCAGAATAACTGTTGCGTATAACAGAACGCGGAAAAATGTGAGCTAGTTTCGCTCTCATCCTGTTAAGAAATGGCATTCTGAACAATGGCAAATATTTTTCCACAGTAATTTTTTCCCCACAGGTCGATATAAAAATTATGAAGCTTTGTATCTACGATGAGGTCAATCACTAAGCCGAAGATTCTCAAAAGTAGATGCAATAATTCCTCAAAAGAAAGTCAGGAAGCATATTATAGGTAGTTGCATCCAGTCACAAACATAAATTCTTCAGCACTACAATTATTAAACTACAACAAAATATGTACAAATGGCAATTTCAGTAACACATAATCAGTCAGTTGGAGATATGGAAACTATGTTATCTTTTACGAAATCATTATGTACCACTGACAGTCGGTTATATAAAAAAAGGTGCCAGCTGAACCTAAAAAATATTTGAGATCTAGTTGCTGAATGCTCTACACACATATAATAGGATAACTCATTATCTCACATGACGACATACTAAGTATAGTATAAAATGTATCTTAGTACGATGAGATTCAAGCCCGTACATCGATTAGAAATGTTTCTTTTCAGACAGTTAATCATGACTTTCAGTCAGGTCTGAAACGAGACTGTTATAAGCTACTTCACTGCTCACACTCATTTTGACGGATGAAGTTACCTAATCTGTTGAGCCGAAGAAAAAATATGACTTGTGATGGACCACCCCGTAAGTATGTGGTTAGTGTATATCACGACTGATTGGTGCAGATCGCATCTAAAGCCGTGGTTCCTGAATGTAAACTTAAATTGAGTAGCACATCAGAATTCAGAGAGAAATGCAGCATTGCCATTCAACAGTCGTCACACATGTTAGCGAGATTCACCCTCTGAAGACAGGAGTCATGAAGTTTGGGGGAAGCAAGGGATCGAAGAGTGGCGAAAGCAAGGCGTATCTAATGTTCTGTAAGGTTGGCGTAAGAATACTTACATAAAAATGTTGTCTGCGTGACTACTGTATAAGAGATACGTAGGCGGTTGAACTACAGTTTTGGCTTCTACCAATAATACTGATACTCTAAAATTTGTAAGTCGTTTTTGGAGGGGTAGTTCGCATCTCTCTTCAAGCATCTGGCAACTCAGGTTTTTCTGCATTTTGTAACACCCCAAATATAGAACACACAATGAACACCATTATGATGCAAAAAGAAATAGAAAAATCAGTCATCCTGACAGTGATGACAGCTGGCTTCGCATTCGGGAGGACGACGGTTCAATTCCGTCTCCGGCCATTCTGATTTAGGTTTTCCGTGATTTCCCTAAATCGTTTCAGGCAAATGCCGGGATGGTTACTTTGAAAGGGGACGGCCGATTTCCTTCCCCGTCCTTCCCTCACCCGAGCTTGCGCTCCGTCTCTAACGACCTCGTTGTCGACGGGACGTTAAACACTGATCTCCTCCTCCAGTGATGACAGCTACTGACAACAAAATTTACACTCTTGACAGTTTGATTAACAAGAATGTTCTCTATTAAAATCTTTCATTTGCTAACTATCCCTATCAGTAGTTAGTGCCTTCCGTAGTTTGAATCTTTTATTTAGCTGGCAGTAGCGGCGCTCGCTGTATTGCACTAGTTCGAGTACCCAAGATTTTTGTAAGTGATTTGTGAAACGTATAGGTTAATTTTAGTCAGGGCCATTCTTTTGTAGGGGTTTTTGAAATTCATATTGCGTTGCGCTAAAAATATTATGTGTCAGTTTAAGCACAGTCGTGTATAATTGTTCAAAGGGGACGCTTCATATGTCGACCCTTAGCCGAGGATACCTCACTGGAATCTTCTGATTTTTTCTTGTAGTTTGTGTAATGAGTGTAGCTATTGTTTATTGCTAGCGCGTAATTGTAGAGAGAATCTCCTTTGTAGTTGCAGTCTTTCATTATTGTACAGTAAAACAGTTGTGGCATGCATGTAGATTTGCACCAAGTATTTCGCAGCTGCGCTTGCAATTAAGTAGATATTATTTTCAGTGCTATGTTAATGTGTTCTCTTATTTTGGCTCTTCAAATTGTGCTTTTCTGTATTATCATGTGAAATATTGTGACAATAATGGCGTGTGAAAAACGTAACACTAGGCTCCAAAGTAAACTGAGAAATAATAGTGACGACGAGCGTAGCTTATCAGCAGTGTAGTGAATTAACAGACATTCGAAGTAGTAATATGGTAATTGTGCATAGGAAAATGGAGCGGGTGGCAAATAATGGTGTAGACAATGAAACAAGTAGTGAACAGGGAACCATTATCGATCGATCGGTCGGCAACAGCTCGCCTCAGGAATCCGAAGTGACAGAACACAATATTGCAAATACTGTAGACTTAGGTTTTAGGTCCTCACCGTTTTCTCAAATAAGTCAAGACACAATTTCTGCTTGTCAAAATGTGAATGTTGCCGGTGAAAATGCACTGCCAAGAAGCATAGAGAAACAGATTCCAGACACTAATACATTATTATTGCAATTAATGCAACAAATGGAACAAAATCAGAGACAAACACAGCAAAAGCTTCAAAAGTTAGACACAATGGAACAAAATCAGAGACAAACACAGCAACAGTTAGACACAATGGAACAAACAATGTATTTACCTTAATATCATCAAAAGTCATAATATATATAGCAGTTCATGACATCTAGTCTTACAAATTTCAAAACTCCGCCATTTCTCTCCCCACATCCACCACTGCTGGCGACGCACCACCAACTGTGCAACGCTACGCGCTGTTAACAGCCGGCTGCCCAACACTACAATAGCCAACAACAATGCAAACCAGCCACAGACTGCATGCAGCACAGCCAGTGATTCTCATACAGAGCGCTACGTGGCGTTACCAATATAAAAACCTAAACAGCCTACGTACATCCGCTACTTACCATCCGCTGACAGCTTCTCATCATGCGTCAAGAATGTCAGATAGCTATTACCACATCCCCAGCATACCAAACCAGGTGTGGAGCGAATCTTTACGAATCGTCCACGGATAAGAGAGCTGTCTGGGATCCGTGTGAAATGTGTGCTGGAGTCTCTTGGTGTGCAGCATGTACAAGTTCAAACGCGGGACTTTAAGTGACTGCTACCCTAGCTACCGCAGAGGCCCAGACAACTTTAGATTCAGATGTTTTTAATGCCATATTTTCCAACATTTTCAATCAGTTCCACTACACAAGAAAAAATGTTCCTTTAATTTGGAATGAAAATATTCGATTAAAGAAAATCTCTTTTACGTTCATTAAAACCCACAGCTAAATTTTCGCAGGGCGCTATGGCCAAAAATATCATGCGTATTCCAACGTGAAGATATCCGTCTTACTCACGATAAAAAATTATCTTTCTTTAATGTTGGGCAATAAGCATATTTAATATAGTATTCAAAGAATTATTTTCCTTTGTGATGCTTAATGCTCCAGTATAGCTGCCTACGTGCAATGGCAGCATACACAATTAAAATACTTAATTTCAATAAAACTGTACCTCTACATTTACATCTACATACATACTCCGCCATCCACCATATGGTGCGTGGCGGAGGGTACCTCGTACCACAACTAGCACCTTCTCTCCCTGTTCCTCTCCCAAACAGAACGAGGGAAAAATGACTGCCTATACGCCTCTGTACGACCCTTAACCTCTCTTATCTTATCTTTGTGGTCTTTCCGCGAAATGTAAGTTGGCGGCAGTAATATTGTACTGCAGTTAACCTCAAATGCTGGTTCTCTAAACTTCCTCACCAGCGATTCAAAAAAAAAAAGATCAGCTCCTTTCCCCTAGAGACTCCCACGCGAGTTCCTGAAGCATTTCCGTAACACTCGCGTGATGATCAAACCTACCAGTAACAAATCTAGCAGCCCGCCTCTGAATTGCTTCTATGTCCTCCTTCAATGCGACCTGATACGGATCCCAAACGCTCAAGCAGTACTCAAGAATAGGTCGTATTAGTGTTTTATAAGCGGTCTCCTTTACAGATGAACCACATCTTCCCAAAATTCAACCAATGAACCGAAGACGACTATCCGCCATCCCCACAACTCCCATTACATTCTTGTCCCAGATCATATCGCTCTGCAATGTTACGCCCAAATATTTAATCGACGTGACTGTGTCAAACAGCCGGCCGGGGTGGCCGAGCGGTTTTAGGCGTTAAGTCTGGAACCTCGTGACCGCTACGGTCGCAGGTTCGAATCCTGCCTCGGGCATGGATGTGTGTGATGTCCTTAGGTTAGTTAGGTTTAAGTAGTTCTAAGTTCTAGGGGACTGATGACCTCAAATGTTAAGTCCCATAGTGCTCAGAGCCATTTGTGTCAAGCGCTACACTACTAATGGAGTATTTAAACATTACAGGATTCTTTTTTCCTATTCATCTGCATTAATTTGCATGTATCTATATTTAGAGTTAGCTGCCATTCTTTACACCAATCACAAATCCTGTCCAAGTCATCTTGAATCCCCCTACAGTCACTCAAGGACGACACCTTCCCGTACACCACAACATTATCTTCCCTGGGGCTCTCCAGATGATACCCTCACCTGCGATGAACACTCACCATCGAGGACAACGTACTGGGTTCTATTACTTAAGAAGTCTTCGAGCCACTCACATACTTGGGAACCAATACCATATGCTCGTACCTTAGTTAGGAGTCTACAGTGGGCACCGAGTCAAACGCTTTCCGGAAGTCAAGGAATATGGCATCCGTTTGATATCCTTCGTCCATGGTTCGCAAGATATCATGTGAAAAAATGGCGAGTTGCGTTTCGCAGGAGCGATGCTTTCTAAATCCGTGCTGATGCATGGACAGCCATTTCTCTGTCTCAAGGAAATTAATTATATTCGAACTGAGAATATGTTCGAGAATCCTGCAACAAACCGATGTTAAGGATATTGGTCTGTAATTTTGAGTATCCGTCCTTCTACCCTTCTTATATACAGGCGTCACCTGCGCTTTCTTCCATTCACTCGGGACTTTACGTAGGGCAAGAGATTCGCGATAAATGCAAGGAGCCAATGCAGTAGAGTACTCTCTGTAAAACCGAATTGCAATCCCATCAGGACGTGGCGATTTATTTATTTTCAACCCATTCAGCTGCTTCACAACCTCAGGGATGTCTATCACTGTGCCCTCCATACGGGAGTCTGTACGAGACTCAAACGGCGGCCTAAAATGAAATGGAAATTATTATGAGACGCCGTTTTACACTTACTTTCAGAATTAATTGGCTACGAAGAAATTTTTATCAATTTTAACAGCAATGGCGTCGCTTCAACAGTGACCAGGGCAACATTTAATTATTACGTAATTAATTAAGTAAAAGGGACAGGGAAGGTACTGTATTGCTACTAACAAAAACACGTACTGCATTAAATACTGGCATATATATTTAGCAGTAATTCTAAATACACGACATATAGTAGAAATAATTCTAATTTATAGTAGAAATAATTCTTTACAGACCGTAATCTAAATGCGACATCAGAACCAATCAGAAACACAAGACTAAGAAGAAGAAAAGAGAAGAAAATGGAATCTTTTCTTATATAGTACGATACAGTGATAAGTGTAATTACAATTCTCTGAGCACGTATAGTAGATCCATTGTAGTCACAGAGCGATAAAGTCATTTACATTTAATTTTTTTTCAAGAAGCGGTGGTATAAATACACCCTGGAATGCCATTTGCATAATTGCATACAGTTTTGGAAATGGCATTCCACGATAGCATATTTCTCTTTAGTAGGTCTATGTCCAAACAGGTAACGGTAGACGTACTTGGTTTAATCAGGGTGTTAATGGATTTTTAAGTTTTTTCTGCGTCCAAACACGTGCCGACAGCGTGATCGTTATACTGATAAACTTACAAAGTATGCCTGTGTCCAAATCTTTATAAGATTTGAAGTTGTGATACCACAGCTACTTTCTTGCAGTCGCAGTTCTTGAATGTTATTTTTATTATGAAGTGGAGTGCAGTCTTTTATTATCTTTCCTCGCAATAATTTGCTTTATGCTCCGCCATTTGGATAAAAGCCACTGGGAAATCGAGGGATAACCAGGGCAGAGCTACAAGACTGTACTCTCATCAAACCTTTAAGGAAATGGTTGTATACATGATAAGTGTCAATACAGTTCATTATTGATTTTTTTTTACAAAAAATGAGAATGTTCATTCATGGTTTACAAAAACCAAAATATTCGTTTTTAATCTCCTTCAGCGGTGAGCTGGCGAGGTGATGAGTAAGTGGGGGCCGGAGTACGCCCCCGACAAAGCGTACTGCAGGCTGTGACGTCACCGAGGCGAACGATCAGCTGATGCGCGGCAGCGATGAGACGCACTCAACCGCGTACCGGACGTGCGTTGTCTTCTGCCCCTCCGTGCCGGTGTGCTTCCCCTCCGACCCACAGCAAAATTTCATGCAATTCAAAAAACAGCAGCAGCATCACTTCATTACAAATCTATAGATGTTTATTCCTGTGGATGTGGGAAAGCCGGCCGGGGTGGCCGAGCGGTTCTAGACGCTACAGTCTGGAACCGCGCGACCGCTACGGTCCCAGGTTCGAATCCTGCCTCGGCCATGGATGTGTGTGAAGTCCTTAGGATAGTTAGGGTTAAGTAGTTCTAAGTTCTAGGGGACTGATGTCCTCAGAAGTTATGTCCCATAGTGCTCAGAGCCATTTGAACCATTTTTTTGATGGAAAACATGATTATTCGTCATGTTTTATTGTGTCGTCCAGCACCAGTTTACGTCGGTATGGGTATGAATTAATTTTTTATTTACTAAGACATACACCGTCCACTGTATGACACTGTTGAAGCACAGCTTGTCATACTTTTTTTTAATTTTACATTTCAGTTTCGTGTTGCTGTGTGACACTGTTCCAGCACACAGTTTGTCACACGTTAACGTTAGCTTTACACAGTTGTGTCCCTTAGTAGGCTGTTTATACAGTCTCACTACTTCGGTCAAACACCATACCGTTTCTATGGTCGCAAACAGGTCTTTCCGGACACGCTTGCACAGATCAGCTGTTCTGTTCGTTTGCGCGGGCGGATTCCCATTGTTGACTTCGTCCAGTCCTTTCATTGATTTGCTGAAGTCCGTTTAAATCACCTGTGTCTCGATCGACTACGTTAAATAACGTCTTTGTCCGAAACACACTTTTTTAGTTCTTCACGGTCTGTGAGCTAATCACTACATTTAAACGTTATACACTATAATGAAACCAATGTCATTGGCGTTGTACCGTTCATATTGCTCTGTGAACACTGTTCATCACTGTATTTCCCATGAATGAAATTATTCTTAGTGACACTGAAGACAGTTTATTGACATAACGTTCATTCAGGCTTATGCACACACAGTCACTTTCCTTTTGTGGTACATTAAACTGTTCATGAACACTTTAATATTTGGTTTACATTGTGAAATACACACACAGTGAATGCAGATGCACATTATAACTTATTACAATGTACATTGGGTATTGGTAGGGGAAGTACCTCCCTGTTACATGTGCTGGGTCAATTAGACCATTTTTTGGATTTTCGACACTGGTCTGGTTTCTGCAATAACTCAGTTTGACACTTCCTGGCAGATTAATACTGTGTGCCGGACCGAGACTCGAACTCGGGACCTTTGCCTTTCGCAGGTAAGTGCTCTACCAACTGAGCTACCCATGCACGACTCACGTCCCGTCCTCACAGCTGCACTTCCGCCAGTACCTCGTCTCCTCGTCCGGCACACAGTTTTAATCTGACAGGAAGTTTCATACCGAGCGAGGTGGCGCAGTGGTTAGCACACTGGACTCGCATTCGGGAGGACGACGGTTCAATCCCGCGTCCGGCCATCCTGATTTAGGTTTTCCGTAATTTCCCTAAATCGCTCCAGGCAAATGCCGGGATGGTTACTTTGAAAGGGCACGGCCGACTTCCTTCCACGTCCTCCCCCAATCCGTTGAGACCGACGACCTTGCAGTTTGGTCTCTTCCCCCAACCAACCAAGAAGTTTCATATCAGCGCACATTCCACTGCAGAGTGAAAATCTCATTCCAGTAACTCAGTTTGTCACATCGTAGGATATATACAAATAAATATTCATATTAACTGAATACAGGACTTCTGAGTATGTACCTGCATTTTAAAATCACTGTTCTTGACGGTTTCGATCACAGAAAATGTGAGCGGATCTTAGTCACATCGGATCTTTATACATTAGGTAGGTAAAACTATCTAGGTTCTATCTTTTGATCCTGTTTTGACTGATTCATGGCTTGTACCGTTTGGTATACTACGCTCATTACTGATGAATGAACTTTCTAGTCTCTTCAAAAATTCTAGAGATGCCCTTGCATTTGTCATTGCATATTTTTAAGAAATTGTGTTATGACATTAAGTGCATAAAACTTTAACTACGTACCAGGAATAAAAACTTTCATTCTGACTACAAACAAAGTGAAAATTCATTAATGAAATGAAGTATCCTTAAATCTAAACTAATATCTATTTTTCAAGTCCTTGTATAGGTATAAACCCACTGGCTTCTGGTTCTCAAGATGAATCAGAAAATAACTACATCCATCAGGTATTTTCTTGGTGACATATGGTCAACTGAACAACAATTACCACTTCTTATCCCTTTTACTTATCAGAGAGGCCTTGGGATGTTTCTCAACCTAGTACAAACTAGTCTACTTTCTTTAGCTGTCTGTCATACTTTCGTTTCCTAATTTATGCACATTTTTGAAGAGAGGTCAATGCTTTCTCGATCTTCTCTTCTCTAGTCTGCTGCCGACAGTCTAGCCTTGGCAATGACGTTACCCACTTGTCGCTTTCACCTCCAGATAACATCAATTCTGCTGGCGTGTATCGTGTGGCATAATGTGGTAAATGGTTAAATATGTTTTCAAAGAGGTTCACATATTCCATCCATTTCGTATGCTTATTTGGTGCATATGTCCGCATGGATTTATTGAACTCTTTGAATATGCGTTCCACCGGATTGGCTTTGGGATGGAACCTGGCTATTAGAATCTGTCTTATCCTATGGTTTCCTAGAAAGTTTTCCGCCTATAACCCGTAAAACATGAAGCATTATCTGAAATGACAGCTTCCGGTTTACCAGTTTTGGGTATATAATCTTTTTATATCCTGTTAACTATGGCTGTGGCTGTGGATCATTTGAGCGGATACATCTTTGCCAGCCAGTGTGGCCGAGCGGTTCTAAGCGCTTCAGTCTGGAACTGCGCGGCCGCTACGGTCGCAGGTTCGAATCCTGTGTGATGTCCTTAGGTTAATTAGGTTTAAGTAGTTCTAAGTGCTAGGGGACTGATGACCTCAGATGGAAAGTCCCATAGTGCTCAGAACCATTTGAACCATTTGAGGCATCAGCAGCATCTTTCTCCATGTCGGGGTGACATAGGATACTTGCGTTGATTAACGCTTGATTGATTCTGTTGAACTCCCTCTCGCAGGCAGCATTATCCTTAAGCCACCGATTAAATCGCAATCCCAGAGAGATTCAGACATACTAAAGCCTACGGGGTGGTGGAAAGCCCTGAATGGCCCGCACGCACCATCCCGTCATCCGAAATAGTGGAGACTAAGCCATACTAAAAAGAGTTGGGCAACACGATTCTTTTTCCCAATTCGATTCCTACGATTCAATCTCACATTGCGAATCGATTCCTACGATTCTTTCAGGATTCATTCTAGTCTACGATGGCACGATTCTTACAGAATGCAAAAAGTTCTACATCTTACTCACAGATGGCCGGACATGTCTGAAATCGTCAATGGAATTAGAATCTAACTGTGTCAGAAATAGTTTATTTATGCGTAAACATGCATATGACGTTACAAGTGTGATTCTCGATTTATACGTGTAATGCCTTAATTGACGAAAGGTCACGTTTGATTTGATTGCATCTATTGTTTTATATCAGTATGCCATGAAAGAGGAGTCGATTTGTGCGAAAGGTGGTGCAAAATTCTAAACATTCATGGTGATGTCTGTTTGTTCTATATCGTGTCTCCCCACCACTTTCGCGCAACGACGCTCTGCGCGTGTTTTCTAAGGAATTAACTAGTTTGAACCTGGGACAGTTGCTGGTAAGGAGACGCCAGACCACACATGACATGTAGAATTCAGAAGACTTCAGAAGAGTTCAGTGAGACTAGCGGTGATATAACCAAATACTTAATGATCTCAGCGTCAGCTCCAATGCACTCCCTGTAAAAGAATCTTAATACTAACTAAATGTAGTAAAAGGGGTTCAAGGCTTTCACATTTTTAGTTAGCTGGTAAAATAACGTCGAAAAGCAGTTAAGTTTACCATTGGAAATTTTATTCTACTCACAAAACATTGTTTATAAATTGCACTATTGATAAAAGGAAGTGTTTTAATACATGATGGTAAAAACCAACTGCGTTCAACAAAAATGTGAACGAATATTCTCTGAATGGGTTTCCAAGTTCTACAATGGATCAAAGGATGACCTGTGCCATATCACCTCTATAACCTAGGTTTAAATTAAGTTTCAGAAAAGAGCAAACTATCAAAATGGTCTACAGAGACCCTCAATTATCTTTAATTACTTATCTAACTTGTCGTAAATTACAGTGACTGATGTGGCTTCTCAATAACTATATAACAGAAAAATCATCGCGTTTCAGTTTTTTACTTCAAGTGGCAAATATGAACACCATGAGCTTTAATTTACGATCGACACTAGTATTACTCAAAAAGTGGATGTAACAGATGAGACTCCTGCAGTTCTGAGTGAAGCCTTATGCGCTCAAAAATGCGGCATCGCGTGCGTTCATTACCTTGTCGTTGGTTACGCAGCTTCAGGGGCGCAGAAGCCTGCGCAGCAGTCGGCGAAGCAGAGCTCCGCTCACCTCGCCATCTCGGAAACAACTCTCTCCTAACTTCTCCTTACTACAATTTACCGAAGTTGGTTTAAAAAAAACTATCTGGCTGTGTTTTCATCTGACCAACCAGGGTGTCAATGTTAACCTTAAGCTCTACCTACAAAAATTCTGTCTATCCAATGAGATACGTTATACTTTTCATGGTGGGGCAATGTTTTTAAAGTTTGCAACGTAACAGAGACGCGGAAAAGTCTCACGCTAAAACCTGCAGCTGATGTAGTCCTTTTAGCGTTATCGTGAGATCTATACTGTTCTTCTGGAGGGCTCTATCTTTTAACATGGGCTGGGGGGTAGTCCTAATGTAACAGGCACGCGAAAAAGTCTGACACTAAAACTTGCGGGTGTTAGTGGCCCTTTTTGTGTTATCGTAAAATCTATACTGTTTTTCTGGAGGGCTCTAGCTTTTAACATGGGCTGGGGAGTGGTCATTGACGTAACAGAGACGCGAAAAAGTCTCACCCTAAAACGTGCGGGTTGTGTGGCTCTAGTGGTTAGCTGGCGACGTGGGTGTCCAGTCCGTCCCTTATCGTAGGGCCTTCTAGCTTAATACGGTTCTGGTCTCGGCTTCTGTTCTCGTTTCTCCCCTTGGAACTGCGTCGGTCTCTCGGTGGGAAGGTACGACACGCATTAAGGTATTCTTGTGTTAGTCTGTGGTATTCCATTTGCTCACTCGTTACTCGTAATACTTTGGTTAATTTAATGTCACGATTTATTCGGAGCTATGTGACATACTACTAGATTTGCTTATTATGTCAGGGTTTTCATGGAAGGTGTTGGATTTGCCTGACACCTTACAAAATTGCTTCCTTTGTTCACACGCATCCTCCACTTGACTGTCATCTGGCGGTCGTAATCATTCGGCACGACTCGGCATGATTCGGAAGTGGCCTTCGAAGCATAGCGTACTAAGAATCGATGAACCGGTGGAACTTGGAATCGTCACGACTCGGAAACACCCAATCGTTTTTAAGATTCTTTTGATCGACGATTCGTCCGTATCACGATTCGATTCTTTATTTAAAGTCGCTCAAATGAACAACTCATTCACGAATCGCCACAACTCTAATACTAAAGCCTACGGGGTGGTGGAAAGCCCTGAATGGCCCGCACCACCCCGTCATCCGAAATAGTGGCATTCGGTGAGATGTGTTGCAGGTATTTAATCCTCCCTCCCCGAACCTTGATGTTCCCAGTTTGGCAGGGACTCTAGCCTGCCCGAATTTGCTCAGTAATCTGCTCATTATTTCCACGCGTCTCTCCCATGTGGAAGCCGCAATTAAGATGTCATTCACATACACGGCTGCTCTATCAAGCATCTCGAGCCCTAACACCGAATCAAGAGCTGATATAAATACTCCAGCACCAGTATTTAAACCGAATGGGAGTACTTTAAACTTTTAACTCCGACCAGCGAAAATAAAGGCTGTATACTTTATCGACTGTTGTGTCAAGGGGATTTCCCAATATGAAACTCGCAGATCGATGGATGAAAGATATTTTACTCCAAAGAACTTTCGTGACTGTTCCTCCAAATTCTCTAGCCTAGTCCTTACTGGCACAATAATTTTATTAATATCACGAGCATCTAACACCAGACGTATTTTCCCACTATCTTTTGCAACTGCTAGTAACGGGCTACTGTAAGGTGGCATTGACGGCTCAATTATTCCCCAGTCTAGCATCTTATGTATTTCTAATTTTACTACCTCCTTTTTCGACCATGGAACGGAGTAAGTAGCACTACAAAATTTGTGTGGTATAACGTCAATATTGTACTTATAACCTCTGATGACCCCTGGTCTCTCCGAGAATACATCTATGGGTTCGATCAAGAGCTTAGATAATTGCAACTGTTGCTCCGGTGTCAGATATGTGGATTCAAAATGGTTCAAATACCTCTGAGCAATATGTGACTTAACATCGGAGATCGTCCCCTAGAACTTAGAACTACTTAAACCGAACTAACTTAAGAACATCACACATATCCATGCCCAAGGCAGGATTCGAACCTACGACCGCAGCGGTCGCGCGGTTCCAGACTGAAGTGTCTAGAACCGCTCGGCCACAGAGCCCGGCTATGTGGATTCCTCTACTTTACCTTTTACTGCTTGGCAATGCTCTGTGGTACCAAGATTCTTTCCAGTGTGATGGATATAATCTCGCCACACAAAACACTGTTGCATGTGGAGTATCTTTGGCAGGTTACAATTTAACATTGTGGCAATATTTGCCTTGTATAGCTTTAGTGCGCAGGAATTCCAGTTGCGCTCTTACTTCTCCATTCTCTAAACTGCAAATCCCTTGAGAGAGGTCCACATAGGCATTCCTTTTCTCTCAAAAACTCGCAACCCACAATACAGCGTCTCTAAATCCCTTTACAACTATGAACGTGAAATTAAATGCTCCATTTCCCATAAATACGCCCATCTGTACCTGGCTCTTAACTACCTGTGCTTGGGCACCAATGGCACCCGACGCCTTGCAGTTCTGAACTGGCAAGACTGGCACTTCATGCAATTGGCACAACGTCCTATACAAATCATAACTCATCACATTTACAGTGGCTCCTGTATCAATTATGATATTAACAGGTATACTAATAACTTGAGCTTGAACCTCAGCCTGTATCAACTCACTATCTACCCTACCTTATTCCAAGATAAAAGTTCCTCCTTTATTCCAACACCACCGTTATATCTTAACATATTGACTACATCCTGTTTCTCCTTACTCTGTTGTGAGCTCTCCCTCCGTCCCACGGCCAACAATGGAGAACTAATTGTGGCCGTCCTTAGTTTGTCGAATCAACTGATACAGGACGATTATCACTCGTCACATCAACGATTCTCACACATTGATTCTGGTTCTGCCAAGCCGGGTTGTTTGAAGTACCTGCTTGATCGTGCTTCTTCCTATTATTATTGTTGTTGTTTGCGTATCTTTTGGGGATATTCTGATTATCCTGTTTCGGAGACCATGGTATTGCAAACCCATTCTTTCTCTGAGGCCCTGCGTCTCGCATTGGCTGTTGATTGTCACCTCTTAGGCCAAAACATTCCACATATCTTAGTTTTCTTCTATATTGGGATGATCCATTTCCCCAAGCCTGCTTATTGTTATTAGATTTGTCATCGTTCGTATGAATGTTAAATGACTGATTTCCATTCGTATGTTTA
Source organism: Schistocerca gregaria (assembly GCF_023897955.1). NCBI lineage: Eukaryota > Metazoa > Arthropoda > Insecta > Orthoptera > Acrididae > Schistocerca > Schistocerca gregaria. Next base: position 187,041,401 of record NC_064921.1, read on the forward strand.
CCATTGTGATTTCTCCCATTAAAAAAATTACCACAATTATTTCAAGTATTTTGCCTGTTGTTATTGTTCTTCTCTTTATATTCGTAACCATTTCCATTGCTATTTTGCAACTTTAAATCGTCCTGGATTAGGTCTATCAAATCCAACACAGACAAAAAATTATCCAAATGATTGTCTGGTACATGAATTAGTTTTTCTCTAATATTGGGAGGAAGTCTGGATATTAATAATCTAATCACATCAAGATATGAGACCGGTTCGTCACAATATCGCGTTTTGTTAGTATATTTTTCGAAATTTTTCCTTAAGCTTCTTTGTTTGGGGCTATATACCTGTGGACTGTATACTTCCTTTCTAAGTCTTTCTTGAATACAGGGTGACCAATATTTATTTCGAAGTGTTTTCTCAAACTGTTCACAGGTGTGGTTAGTTTCAGCTGCATCTGTTGCCCATAGAGCAACATCTCCTACTATGTGCGAAACAGTAAACTGTATCTTTTGTTTCTCGATCCATGCTCTGGGCAGTATATTTCGAAAACTTTTTATGAGTACTACAGGGTCAGTGTTTTTCTTATCGGTGGAGAAGGTTTGGAACTGGTGGTGTTGATTAAACCCTCCTCCATCATTATTGAAGATACAGTAGACTCAGTCCCCGCGCCATTCAATAATTCTCTCCTAGGGCTACACGTTTCTGCCGGTGCCCCACAGTGTGTTATAGGTTGCAGCGAACGGTGGCTTATCGTGTGAAACATGAGAAGCAGGTATATAATTGTCCTCCCTTGTTTACGTTTTCCTATTGTATCTGATTAACCGGACCAGTTCAGTGAACAACGCTAATAGCGCGTGTCACTTCTGCCTTTATTTTCTCGTCTATTTGTTACTCTTTGTCATTGATCCATTTTTCTACTTTGTCTACGACCTTTTTTGTGTGTTGCGCCAAGCAATTCTGCATGTTTTGTTCCTTCTCTATTTATATGTTTCCTACTCTTTCTGTTATGTTTTGGATATCTTCCTTCACTCTACTTTGGCCTATCTGCAGATTTTGTACATCTGTCGTTAGACTGGCTACCAAATGTAGTAATTCTTGGTATGCTTGTTTTAAGCTGGCGATGTCTGCCTTTATGACTTCGAAACGCTGCAGTTGTTCGCATATTCTATTTTCCCTTTCCTTTTCCCTTTCCTGTCTCTCTCTCTTTCTCTCTCTCCTCCAGCTGTCTCCACATTTCTAACTGTACTCCCTCCGTCTCTCTCTTCCCTCCTGTTGTCTCTTTCTTTCTAACTGTATTCTTTCCCTCTTTTTATCTCTCACCTCCTGTTGCTTTTGGAACTGATCTAATTTCATCAACAACAACAAAAAAAAGCAGTTACGGCGTCGTAACCTTGCGCGGAGCACGTAGCTGTCGGCTCAGCTGCGGACGCGGTAGTTTCATCCGCAACAGTTGGCAACACGATGCCATCAGCGCCACGCTGTTTCTGCGTACTGATGTGCAGTTTCTGTATCATAATTCGTAATACTGTTTGCATATTTCTGTGTGAGGCATATCCCATTGGATTTCCTCTATTTCATCATCACTATACTCTCGTGAATCTGTTTCTACATCTACGTTTCTCCTAGTCTTGCTACATAATCTCATGGATTCTGAACGAGACATTATTTTAGCACAACTATCTTCACACGGCAATCAGCACAATAATAGTAATAATACAATTTCCATTTTCTAATTCTACACAAAATCTACAACAAATATAAATTTCCTTGCCTACTCGAATCACTGTATGCCAAAGAATACCACGCAGCACGAACCTTGAATACTGCACACAACACGGCACACGAAAGCAAGAGTTATTTTCAGAAGCCCTAGCTTCGTTCTTATTGTCGATTTTATTCTTTTTATTCATGTGGTGGGTTCCACGGCTTCAGTTTTCTCTTTACATCGAAATTAATAATCCTCGTACACATAAAACAGATGACACATACAAGCATTAATTTTCTAGTCTTAAAATATTTTCTTTAAGTATACGAAAATTTCTGGAACAGCGTGCCCCACGTTGTGCGCCAATTATCGCGTAACATACTTTTCTGAAAAGAGAGAAAAACGTTCCGTTAATTTCGAATGAAAACGTTGGATTAAAGATAATCTCTTTTACGTTCATTAAACCCCACAGCTAAATTTTCTCAGGGCGCTATGGCCTGAAGTATCACGCGTATTCCAACGTGAAAACATCCGCCTTACTCACGATAAAAAAATTATCTTTCTTTAATGTTTCACGATAAGCAAATTTAATATAATACTCAAACAATTGTTCTTGTCTGTTAGGTTTGATGCTCCAGTATAGATGCCTACGTACAATGGCAGCGAATACAATTAAAATAATTCCTTTAAATAAAACTGTACCTCTGGCCCAAAATGAAATGGAAATTATTATGAAACGCCGTTTTACATTTACTGGGATTAAATCCTTTCAATACTTTCACAATTAAATAGCTATGAAGAAATTTTAACAGCAATGGCGTCGCTTCAACAATGCAATTACAAATGGCCAGGGCAACATTTAATTGTTACGTAATTAATAAAATAAAGGGGACAGGGAAGGTATACTTTCCTGCCACTAACAAAAACACATACTGCATTAAATACTGACATATATATTTAGCACAAATACACTACGTATAATAGAAATAATTCTTTACAGACGGTAATCTAAATGCGACATCAGAACCAACCAGGCACAGAAGACAAAGAAGAAGAAGAAGAAGACAAGAAAAGACAATGAAATATTTTCTTATATACTAAGATACAGAGATAATAGTAACTACAATTCTCTGGGCATGTATAGTGACTCCATTGTAGTCACATACGAATAAAGTCATTTACATTACTTTTTTCAAGAAGCAATGGTATAAAGTCTAAACAGGGTGAAGCCGTTGAATTCTTTGTTGTTTTCCCAGATCGTGTCCTAAGATTCGATTGCCTGCAGAGCTCACTGTGTTTGATGCCTAACTATCCGCGATGCTGAGGGCGCTGGAGCAGATGAAATGTGCCATTCCCGTTTCGACTTCCTTGGTGCCCTTCTGTCTCTGCAATGCTCGAATCCAGTTGACAAAGTAGTTTGGGATATCCAGGACGTCCTACTCCGGCTACAACGGCTGGGGAAGGAGGTGTCCCTTTGCTGGGTGTCAGGGACCACGGGTATTACGTAGAATAAAAGGGCAGATGTAGCAGCTAACGAGGCCTGTCGCGATGCTCAATTAGTTCAGTGTGCCATCCCCTTGCAAGCTGAGACTCAAAGCCTTCCCTGCATGGGAAGTGAGTGGCTCCAAGTGACAGATAGTAAGCTTCGTCTTTTAAAGCCCACAACGCGGCCGCGGCGTACCTCCTTCTAGCCCTATGACGCATGGCTTCTTGCTCCGGCGAGAGGACCTTCCAATAATTGATTCTTGTGGCCTACAGATCACTGTGCTTCACATTTTGTTAGACTGTCTTTTATTTTGCGACCACCGGCAGCGGCAGATTTGCCAATAGATCTGTAACCCAATTTTAAGTAACGTCCAAACGAATTTAGTCAGATTTTTAAGGTTTTGTGATTCGTCCAAAATGTTTCCGACAATTTTACTGCAATGTTTTTAACGTTTAGCGGGGTGAAAATCACCCATTCTATTGCGTCAGCTAGTCACGTTTCATTGCGCTTTTATTTTAATTCTTCTGTCGTTTTAGTTCCGTTTTAATCCCAAGTATTACACCATTCTCCCTTTCTGCGTTGCCTTACGGCGTGTGTGATAGAGTGATTGTGTGAGTGAATGCGAGTGACGTGGGAGTGAGCGCCTGAATATGCTCACTGTGTGATAACAATTTTCCTAACTTTATCTACATTCGTTTCTTTTCATGTGCGTAAGGGAGCTTACAACCTCGCCGTGGAGCACCTGTAAGCTCGAAATACACACACACACACACACACACACACACACACACACACACACAACGGATGCACTGTCCGCAGACTCCACAGTAGCCACCCAACTTCTGCTTCAGAGGGCAGTGGTTTTCAGCCAGGGCAGTACAGCTGTGATCGTTCCACACCAGGGCAAGCTTCCAATCCGGCAGCAGTAGACACCTATGAAAGTTCAGCAGACAAGCTTGACTCTGGCACCGCTCGCTCACGGCTCATCCCACTGCCACCATCTTCCGACGTCACCGGCACCACCGGTGGACATCGCGCATGCTGAGGACACACCCATGGGCGTCGCAGCACTCCGACACTGTAACTCAATAAGAAATAAAATAGTGTTGTGCTTGCAACAGAGCTCTCCTAGCCACCACCGGCCAGCACTACAGAGTCCACAGCCCGCCATTCCACCACCCCTACACCATAGTGGCCGTTCCCATCCTGGCTCATCATTAAGCGTTGTCAGAAGGACTGGGGACCTTGTCTGGCATCTGGTGTCAGTAGAATCGACCTTCACTCAGCACGGCTACGGAACAGCAGCACGCAGTTTCGTCAGCCAGTGGTTTCTTTCCTGTTTATGTGCAGAGGTCATAGAGTCTAAGCCAGTGATGCTTAGCCATGTGAGGGCTACTTTTATACAGCTAGCAGTTCTTTAGTAACTCATAGGTGTATTAGTTATGACGAGTGAGGTGTGGTCGATGCAAGTTTACCACTGGTACAGTCTCCAACACAGGTTGTCAGTAGTTGGAAAGGAATTTAACGAGCACTGGTTAATGAAATGACGCAACTGAAAGTAGATCATTTAGACTCCCGTAATAGGCTTTCAGTTTGGATGCAAGAACTGGAATTAGGTGAGAAACCCACTCCTTTATTAGATCCAGTCACAGCATGTTTGATAACGTCCTTCTATGAAAGGTCAGCTACAAACGTATACTCATTTTTTGGATGACCTGCAGTTACTAGGGATTTTTTGGAGGGTAAGGTGGTGGTTATGAGGTCAGCTATAACAGGTAACGAAGTTACAGTTAGTAGGGAAAGCCGAGACGTGTGTCACATGTACAGAGGAGCTTACATGTGTGCAAGTATTTGATGAATGGAATAAAGCCTGAATTCGCCAGTGGAGCCCCCCGGTTTTATTGCAGAGTACGAGTCCACGGAAAAGCTGAGGTATCTCGAAGGCGACACAAACAAAGTCATGATTCCAATTTTTTTGTCTCGGATGGGGACAGACAGTGGTATTACACTCCATCCCATGTGTGAGTTGTGGCAGTCAACTTTGAATTATTCAAAGGGAACCCCTGCTTTTATTGCAACTTACGATTTTACAGCAAAAATTACATGCGTTTTGTCTGAAGCATTTTCATCGTTTCGCCACAGATGATACTGTAATCGGAGGGATAGAAATGAGCACACAATCGTAATTTACGACACGCTACCCAATGGCCTTTGAATATCCAATAGCACGTGGAACCCGACCTCCACGCTGCGAGGGTTGAACAGACCAGTATTTCGTAACTTCTCATTGGAAACCTCATTTGCAACGCCGCATTCTTCCGACATATAGAACAGGGGACCACTCGACGCGTCACCCTGGCTGTGTAGCGAACTACGAGGTATCATACAAGGCTCTACACTGCCGCCCGAGGTCACGTATCGTGCAGACGTAGAACAGATAACGGCTCTAAACATTACAGTACTTGTGAAGTGTTTTTTGACAGCCCACTTTATCGTTTGGAGAACAGACGTGCAAGTGGACGAAGACTGTGTGCAACTGCAGAAGGAAAAACTGAAATGATCTGTATTTACGGAGAATGTAGGAGAAATGTTGAGGCTGCTGTTGCCTTGTATGCCGATCGTTTTCCAGAGAAGACTCGCTCTCGTTCGTCCTTTTACAAGCACTGTGTACGCCTTTATGTCAGCGCACAGACCGGAAAAAGGGAACGAAATACATGAGTTACAGGAGACACTATTGAAATAGCTGTATTAGCGGCAGTGCACCACAACCCACGGATAAGAGCCCGGCAATTACACCGCGATTCCGGTATGTCCGTAGGTAGCGTTGTCACAATACTGCATCGTCGTAAGTATCGTGTATACCACGTGTCACTGCATCAAGAACTGCATGGTGCCAATTTCCACAGTCGAGTAGTGTTTCTTTGCCGAGATACTATTTACCGATGAGTCGACATTCGCAAACCATGGTAGCGTTAACCGAAATATCATGCAGTACTGGAGTGTAGACAATCCAGACTGGTTGCGGCAAGTTGACTGCGAGCTTACATGTCAACTGAATTATTCGGGGTTTGAGGCCGCATTGTCAACTATAAAATTCCGACGTTTCGGCGACTATTGTAAGACGCTTTCCTAACTGCTGAGTTAGCACTGTTTGGATACTTTTATACTGTGTAGGAATGCTGTCATTGGATTTGAGGGTGAGGTGGAAGGGTATCAGGTGTACTTTTATTGGTCTTTGCATTGAGTCTTGTCATTGGCGGAAATAGGCATTTTCCATTAAAGTATCCTTTATTGCTTGCCATTGGTGGAAATCGGCGAATGGGAAACTGAGAGGCGACTGCAGCGTAGCGTTGTTTACTAACTGCCTAGTATCGACTACCCTGCCACGGGCATGGATGTGTGTGATGTCCTTAGGTTAGTTAGGTTTAAATAGTTCTAAGTTCTAGGGGACTGACGACCTCAGATGTTAAGTCCCATAGTGCTCAGAGCCATTTGAACCATTTTTAGTATCGACTAGGGTGCGTCAGCACTCTGTGTACCCTCCGCCAGTGTGGCCTACCGCGCCCCTGTTGCTTTGCGAGAACTGTCCTGCCCCAAAATTGTCACTGCTGGCAGCCAAGACACTGGACGTCTGAACCCATCTTCCCTATTCATATTGTCGGGTCGCTTGGCTATTTCTACAGCCTCTCTAATCTTCCTCCTCAAACTAAACGGTTGTTTGCATGAAAGTCCTTGGCCAGTTAATGTACGATGAAGCATGATGGGGAACAAACTAGCTGGTCGATATTTTATCGATCGTTTTTGGAACAGGAAGTACCGACACCATTGCAGGATGTTGCCCTGGACGTTGGAAAACGTATGTGGTTTCAGAGTGACAGTTGCCCAGTGCACTACGCAATTGAAGCATGGGATGTATTAGACTGCGTTTACACTCGTCGATGGATCGGCAGAGGTGGACTTATTAATTGGCCCACTAGGTCACCGGATTTGATGTCGCCGGATTTTTTCTGTTGGGATGTTTAAAAGATAAAGTGTACCAGCATTAGAAACACCTGTGTACGGTCATCTGAGGAGTGCATCAGTAAGTGTTGTGTAGTTGGCGGCACTAGGTTTGAAATCTTACTCTAATTAGAAAAGTAGATTAGCGTTCGCCTCGAGCCACGGCCACAGTGGCTCATCGATTAGTCCCCTGCTCGACATGTCGGAGAACACAAACTAGCGAATGGGGCTTCCAGCTAGAAGTAATGAAACACTGGTGTGTCCTACACTCTCATGGAGGTGGGCTTGTCGCGTACGTCCAAGTAAGGCAGTGATCAACTGTTTCGAATTTATTTGCGTTTTCTTCCCGAAAAGTGGTGACCTGTTCAGAAACCGCTCCTAATCTTTCATCCACTTTTTGTAGATGGCTAGCGTTTGGTCAAATATTTCGTTTCCTGCGGTATACCAGTTTGTAATTGCCTGCGATGCTTTTGTGGCAGTCTAAACAGCATGTTTTATTGCTACGAGTGACGTTTTCTTAGCAACTGCTGCATTATATCTCGCAAACGGGCGTTCCTCTTGACAGATATAGACGTTTCTTTGACTTCAGCGAGATCTGCGTGCAATGGACCTATCTGCGTAGATGATGACTGACCTCATTTTGTTGACGTAATTCCTCATTAATCTGACTCACCTGAGCTTCAAGTTTTTCGATTGCTATTTTACGTTCGGCTCATTCTGCTTCCCATTGCTTTTCTCGTTTTTCCTCTAGCCGCTTAATTAATGCAGTGGAGTCATAACACACTGTGTCGTGTCGTTCATTCGCCTGTGCACTGTAAGCATGACACCTCCTTTGCGAACGTATCTTGTGTGTAATTAACAGTGAATGGAATTATGATTTGCTTCCGATTCTGATTATGACACGGACTATCATGTTGTTGAATGTGTTCGCGTAAGTTTGGTGAGCCACGTGACGTGAATCACCTTCACGATAAACCGTGATTTCATTACTCTGAGTCACGCAGCTGTCTGATTGTTCCGTGAGTGGATTCATAGTGGACAGTGTTGATAACTCGTCATCCATCAATTCTGTATCTTCCCTTAGAGTTCTTCATCCTCTCTGTTTTGTTGTTCCGCGGTACCCGTCGTATCTGTTTGATTTCCATGTCTAAGGAGCATAGCGCGGCTCCGCGTCAGCATTCAGGACTGGCTGGCATTACATGATGTGAGCGGTGCGTAGAATTTGGTCTGGTTGAATTTTGTATGAAAAATACGTTAAACAACCTAACCACGTATCGTCATACCAAATACAACTTATATATTAACGATGCAACGCTGACGCAACGCCGTTGTGCCAGAGAAAGTTTTCATTGACGAGACGGAGAAGCCATGGTGGCTGATATTTCGTGAAAAGATCCCACTGCAGCGCGAAACTACTTTTTTTTAAAATGATTTCCGCCCTAAATCTTGTATCATGTCTGTGACACTCACTCCCTTATTTCTCCACAGTGCAGAACGTGTTGCCCTTTCTTAAGCTTCCTCGATGTACTCTGTTAATTCTTATCTCGTAGGTATCCCACACCACGCAGCAGTACTTTAAAAAAGTATGAAAGAACCTAAAGTAGGCAATCTCTTCAGTAGATACGATTAATCTTCTAAGTGTTCTGCGAATAAAGCTCAGTCTTTGGTTCGCCTTCCTCAAGCCATTTTGTATGTGTTTTTTTCCAATTTATGTTGTCCGTAATTGTAATTCGTAGGTATTTAGTTGAATTTACGGTCTTTAGATATGTTTGATTTATTGTGTTTAACAGATTTATTTTAGCTCTCATGTGAATGACCTCACATTTTTCATTATTTAGGGGCAATTATCAATTTTCGCACCTTACAAATATCTTATATAAATCGTTTTACAATTAGTTTTGAGCTCCTGATGACTTTACTAGACGATAATGGTCGGCACAGGGCCTGACAATTCTGTGTGCACACAAATAACGCAGGATATCGGCTGGTGTCTTTCCTGAGCAACAGGACGGCGATTCCAAAGGGGACGCAGATAGAGCCTTTCAGATCATAAAAGGAGCATAACAGTATACTTTAATGACTGAATGTGACATTTTGGTTGGCTGAGTGATGTAAGTTAGCGTATAGTGAAAGGTACAGGCTATGTACTATGTGTGACGCATTCCACACTGTAATATTCCATACGAAGGGACTTCGTGAACAGCATGGGGTGTTGAGCTTATTGTGTTTGCAGGCACGCTGTGAGTGCGGTTGATCTTGTTGTTATTACTCTGTGAGCAAAACTGATATTGTATATTCCATTGTACAGAGAACTTGTAACTGTTAAATTTTCATAGATAGTATTTTAGTAGATTGATAGTAGCACTACACTAATGAGTAGATGGTGACAGGCATGGTCATAGATCTAGATCTGATTCAAATGGTTCAAATGGATCTAAGCACAATGGGACATCTGTGGTCATCAATCACCTAGACTCAGAACTACTTAAACCGAACTAACCTAAGGATATCACACACATCCATGCCCGAGGCAGGATTCGAACCTGCGATCGTAGCAGTCGTGCGGTTCCGTACTGAAGCACCTAGAACGGCTCGGTCACAACTACCGGCCTCTAGATCTGATTGAGAGTTATTGTAATAAAGTCCAACAAATCTGGAGGACTGTTGTCTCATATATTGCTCATTCTCGTGGTTTTTTGGGGTTGTTTGTCATTATTGTATTTGTCAACAAGTGCCACGTATTTTAAATTATTGTTTTCTTTGCTGGTCCAGTTTTAATATTACTGAAGCGAAGTTTAATTTCTATTTTTTATCACTGTCCTGCAGAAATTTGAGCTGATCTTATGCCCTGACTTTAGAAAGTATAATTGTGCTACAAACTGAGCTTGGTTATGTTATTATTTGACAGTTCTCAGGAAGGATGTTCTACGTTTGATAAAATTGTTTGTAAAATTAAGTACACGATTGCAATCCCAAGCCCAGATACCATTCCACCCAAATTAAGATATCGGTAGTGTTAGATTTTTTTCAGGATGCCAGACGTCGCGAGTGCAGGTATATCTGTACGAGGTGGTAGCTGGTTCTTAGGACCAAAAAATGTTCAAATGTGTGTGAATTCCTAAGGGACCAAACTGCTGAGGTCATCGGTCCCTAGACTTTCACACTACTTAACCTAACTTAAACTAGCTTATGCTAAGAACAACACACACACCCATGCCAGGGAGAGGACTCGAACCTCCGGCGGAAGGGGCCGCGCAGCCCGTGACATGACGCCTCTAACCGCGCTGCCACTCCGCCCTGCTCTTAGAACCAATCTGGAATTCAAAACTTAATAGAGGTTCCCCAGCACTTGCTTCTAAGGGTGAATTACTTTCTTACGAATGAGTATTTGTATGCTCTGTTTTACCGCAGAATAATTTCATTATACAAGCGTAAATTTTTTATACTTCTACCTGGCCCTGAGAGCCGAGGAAGCTAGATCGGATCTGGTGCTCCAAATGAAATGTGGACAAGGCATCCACCGATGTTGTGGACGATAGGGCACAAGGTAGGCACGTCCACACACCCTCTAAGTGAGAGAAGTAGAAACGCAAGCGCCACATTGCTACACAACAAGGTAGCATGAAGTAACACTTCATAACTTCAGCACCAGAGCGCCACTGCTGTAATCAGACGTCGCAGACAGACCTGAACTAGGAAACAGAGACAAATTACTGAATTAGTACGGTCCGTCAAGGAGAGCACATTGGATCAATAACCGAGGACAAACGCAATCATACGCCCACAGCCAGCACGCCACAGGCACACGCTCGGCTCTATAAATAACGAAGCTTTCGTATTCAAAGACATATTCAGTCATGACACTACTCTGTCCGTCCCTAGAAATATAGAGAATGGCGGTCTATCGAGTTTTTGTGAAATCACGACATCCTGATCGATGATGGGCAGCCTGCTACCTACTTGCTGACTTCAACACCAAGACGCAGCCAACCTTATACTCACCACAGCCATTGTTGCCTACACTGTGGATGGGGTGAAGACTGGTGTGCAGTCAGCCTTGCTCCACTGAGGGTCAGTTGTGGATGACCAGCAAGCTGTCGTCTACACAGCAACCAGGCGTGACGCGTTCGCGCTGCCCCAAACCGCCTCATGGACATCTCCTGCATTCTTGGTAGACCCAAAGGGACGACCAGAACCTAGTCTTCACGACATTCGACATCTTGAACTGCAAAATTTACTGTCCGCATAGCTTGAGCACAAGAATGGTTGTTTACGAGAGTGTTGATCTGTGAGGCGGCTTCTTCGTGACTCGTGCTTACTTCCAGCCTCTGACTGATGCACCAAGACACTTCATATCTCTGTAAACTCAACCTGTAAAATATACACACATCAAAAAAAGTTTTGCATCAGCCTGATCTCCAGAGCTCCCGAAGATACACGTTGACTATAGATATTGCTTCACAGACACGGTCTCTTTGACTCTTCAGAGATGTCACTAAACCCTCCCAAAGACGTAAGCAACCATGCATACCAGCACCTATTAGACGGAAGGGGGGGGGGGGGGGGGGGGTTGTCCGACAGACTATCAGTCCAGTCATTCCATCAGGAAGGAGGTACACGATACTATTGTCTGTTGTCTGCCTAGAAGGTCAATAACGCCGTTCGATCGCGTCCGCATTGTTACTTGGTACCAGGAAGGGCTCTCAAAAAGGGAAGTGTCAAGATGTTTCGAAGTGAACCAAAGCGATGTTGTTCGAACATGGAGGACATACAGAGAGACATAAAATGTCGATCACATGCCTCGCTCAGGCCGCCCAAAGGCAACTACTGCAGTGGATGACCGCTACCTACGGATTATGGCTCGGAGGTACCTTGGCAACAACGCCACCATATTGAATGATGCTTTTCGTGCAGCCGCAGGACGTCGTGTTACGACTCAAACTGTGAGCAACAGGCTGCATAATGCGCAACGTCACTCCCGCCGTCCTTGGCGAGGTCCATCTTTGCGCCCACGACACCACACAACGTCATACAGATGGGCCCAACAACATGCTGAATGGACCGCTCAGTATTAGTATCACATTCTCTTCACCGATGAGTGCCGCATGTGCCTTGGAGGCAACCCGGTCAGGCTGAACGCCTTAGACACACTGTCCAGCGAGTGCAACAAGGTGGACGTTCCCAGCTGTTTTGGTGTGGCACTCTGTTGGGCCGATGTGGTCATGAAAGGCGCAGTAACGGCTGTACGATACGTGAATGCCATCCTCCGACCGATAGTGCAGCCATATCGGCAGCATATTGGCGAGGCATTAGTCTTCGTGAACGACAATTCGCGCCTCCATCGTGCACATCTTGTGAATGACTTCCTTGAGGATAACGACATCGCTCGACAAGAGTGGCCAGCATGTTCTTCAGACATGAACCCTATCGAACATGCCTGGGATAGATTGAAAAGGGCTGCTTATGGAAGATCCAGCAACCACTCTGAAGGATCTACGCCGAATCGCTGTTGAGGAGTGGAACAATCTGGACCAACAGTGCCTTGATGAACACGTGGATAGTATGCCACGACGAATACAGGCATGTTTCAATGCAAAAGGACGTGCTACTGGGTATTAGAGGTATCGGTGTATACAGTAATCTGCGCCACCACCTATGTAGGTCTCGCTGTATAGTGGTACATCATGCAATGCGTGGTTTTCATGAGCAATAAAGAGGGCGGAAATGATGTTTGTGTTGATCTCTATTCCAATTTTCTGATCAGGTTCCGGAACGCAAATGGCCCTGAGCACTACGGGACTTAACATCTGAGGTCAGCAGTCCCTTAGAATTTAGAACTACTTAAACCTAACAAACCTAAGGACATCACACACATACATCCCCGAGGCAGGACCGTAGCGGTCGCGCGGTTCCAGACTGAAGTGCCTAGAACCGCTCAGCCACAACGGTCGGCTCCGGAACTCCCGGAACCGAGGTGATGCAAAATTTTTTTTGACGTGTGTATTATTACGGATACCGCTGCGTCACTAACGCCTCCACGCTTAAATTGGACCACTCTCCCACACTCCTCGCCCAGCCTCCTGCGCACATTCGCTAAGTCGCAACATTTGTATCAGAAAGTGCAAATAACATTGGTATCAGAATCGAGTGTCACCTGAGGACTTCGGTGAGAGTGGAACCGCGCCTGCTGCCATAATTTGAGAAGATTGCTCGATCACTGGAGGTTTCTGCTTCCGCCAACTTGTTGTATGGTAAGGGCAGTGTCCTTTTTTTTTGTTGGGCTGCAAGAATGATAAGTAGTCGATGAGTTATTTGCCAAGTTGCTACTTGGATTGATATTTATAGGATAAAGGAAGTGAACGAAAATAATGATCAAAGACGGTATTTATCAATTTGTACTGTTTTCGAGGGTTACTGTTTTGTGTTGGTAGCGCAGCTCACTCATTGCGTTTAAGTATATTCATGACGGACCATTCTTTCAGAAGGTTTTGTGGTAATAAGTGTATGATAGTAACGTATTTAAGCGTCTGCATCTTCGTTTTAGGTTTTTCTCTGTAATTGTTAAGAGGTCAACCACGTCGCTGTTGATTCCACCGGACGCAATCCTGGACGAAATACTGAGAAATTTATCAGCAGCAGTAGCTCGTGTCCAGGGGAGCGGTGCACAGCAACTCACGAGCACTAGTGATGTGCTTAATAAAGTAAAGGCTATGAATGGAGATTGCGCAGCTGTAGACGAGGAAAAAAAGGATCGAAAAAGACAGGCAGAAGGAAAGAGCTTATGGTGAGACTGCGGGATATGTAGAAGAGATGCACAGTAGTCGTGGCGACTGGTTGATTGGTAACGGACCTCTGAACGTGAGCAACGGAAAGGTTATAGACAGGATGAAAAGGAGGAACCAGAAGAGGGCAGGACGAGTCATGGTTGAAAAAGACGTCAATGTGAAAACATGTCAGGAATCGAAGATTATGGGAGTTTCTGTAAGTGTACTTGATACACAAAGGACTGGAGCTGTGGAAGTACCAGAGAGTAATGTAAATGTATCATCTCCAATACATTGTGAAAATGCGGAATCTGAAATATCTGAAGTGCCGAACGAAGTAATTGTTCGCCCTATGGGAGTAAATGCACGAATGAATAGTAACGTGAGTGATACTGATTTAGATACAGCAGTATATACGGCACTGGGAGATAATGGTTGTTGTTTTGAGGCCATGGAGCCTGGGCAAGATACGCAGGGAAGTACTCATACATATGCAACTGATCTTTGCGCCGTGCAGAGTCGGACTGCAGATAGTGATTTTCAAACAGATTCTGTCGTGAATGCTCGTGAAGCTATTGATTAAGTTAGTTGTATCATGAATGTATATTGGACTCTACCTGCCGTGTTACAGGTACTGGCAGTAAGAGAAAACATCGTGTAATCTTACTTTAACGAACACTCAAATTCTGGGAGACACTGTTTCAGCCAAAGGACACAAATGCAACTGTTACATCGTCGCAAGTGTCATTATCATGAAAATAGAACTACGTATGACATCACTAAGATTTACTGTACAGGGAAATCTTAGAAGGAAGCTGGTTTCAAAAAGAAATCATATGAGAAAGCATGGTACTGCAAGGCGCAGTCGTTCTGCAAAACAGCTGTAAAATAAGAGAGGTAACTGGGAGAACCGACGTGCACATTGCATGTGAAAGCGCTAGAGGCTGAGGCAGTTCACTGCAATCGTCCTAAACCGTACCCATACAAGGCACATCCACAAATCCAGAAATGAAAGAATAGGAGCAAATCGCCCACGCAATCACTGTTGTTGTATTGCAATTGGAAATAACCATGCGTCTCTGCAGTCTCCCCGATTTCGACTGGATTTAATTAAAATGTAATTAACTTGCACATCAAGCGGTCCCTAATTTGCATATGAATAATGCAGCTAATTTGCATGATGATGTACTGCAGAATGAAAACAAACGAAGCACACGGCTTCCGAGCTTTTCACGATAAGAAGCATCAAGAAGCAGCAAACGTGTTAGTCATTTCAATTCACAGTAAATTATTGTGTTCCACATGAGAAGAAAGCCTCTTATAAATGTCATAATAGATCATACTCGTTGCACATAAGACAGGAAACCGCTTTTTTCAGAAACATCTCATGGGACATAGAGGTATTAAACCTGATATTGCAACGTAGATGACTAAGGATTAACTGACAATCCGATGCCACCTAAATAAATTCTAAAATTCATAGCCTTAGTAACATTTTATTTGCCCAGTTAAACGTTTGTGGATTTATTTTCATCATCAGATCTATAAGAGGAAAGAAAGGTTTTTCGGGTTTTAATGGACATGCAACTATCGAAAAAAAACATGCAGTGGCACGGAGAAGAACCGCAATTGGATAAAAAGTAACGTGTAGCAAGAAATTCTAATAGAATCCCAAGCTTTCAGTGGCGGAGACAATAATCGAGAAGGCCGGCAGGAGTGGCCGTGCGGCTTAGGAGCTACAGTCTGGAGCCGATCGACCGTTCCGGTTGCAGGTTCGAGTCCTGCCTCGGGCATGGATGTGTGTGATGTCCTTAGGTTAGTTCGGTTCGATTAGTTGTAAGTTCTAGGCGACTGATGACCTCATAATTTAAATCGCATAGTTCTCAGAGCCAATAATCGAGAAGCTGGTGTTTCGTTCGAATTTAACGCGGCAAGTTAGCCCAGAACTTTCCAGCCAACGTTTCTGCCAAGGAAGTCCTCTTAGAAGTGTTCAATGAAATTGACTAACAACGTACGGCGGGGTCAGGGATTTTCTCTGACTCGTGATGACTGGGTGTTGTGTGATGTCCTTAGGTTAGTTAGGTTCAAGTAGTTCTAAGTTCTAGGGGACTGATGACCATAGATGTTAAGTCCCATAGTGCTCATAACCATTTTTTTTACTAACAACGTACATTTACGTAATAGGTAACAGTTATAAATGTAGTCGCTGGTAAAGAGGGCGGTGATAGACGTTAAAAAGCATATATTTGATAAGAGTAAGTACATGCCAGAGAACATAGTCAACTATCTTCTGCAATTACACTGAGCAGTCACGACCAAGACCGTGAATTGAACATTTTATTTCGTCTTCAAACAACAAGGTGACCTCATTCCCAGCATCATCCACTTTCAGTGGCTGTGAGACAAAAGATTCTGATCATCAAACTAAAGCATGTAATTAGTAATTCGAAGGACGAAATAATCACAAACTACAGTGGCCATCCGGTTCCTGATTCGACTTGTTTGGTTTCTTCATTTGAAAAGGAGGAAACCTAGCCGCAAACAATACTTCACCTATATTTACATCGCATCCATTTTCGTCAATGACAAGGATGTGTTTTTCACGTCGCCATCAGGATCACGTTACAAATAGGCGCTCAGGGAAGTACCATTAATGAACTGAAATGTAATCTTGCATCTTTTTTTTTTTTTGTTGTTTAACGTACCAAAATAGGTTCAAATAGTTCATATCACAGCAAACAAAACATGTGTTTCCGAATTCTTATTGACAATAAATTTCTTTTTTATTTTCTCTGCACGCAAAATTTAAAAACGTTTAAACGCGTTTTATAAAAATTCCAGTTGGTTGGTGAGCCATAAAAATATTTTTAATCCGCTTTCGTTGCATCTGTACTTAGTTCCAAGAAATTTCCTCGCTGAGAAATACATCACTTGAAACGTACTTATCCGAAAATTGATCATTGAGTTGATTTAAGAACTGTAAAAAACTCTCAGAGCTTGGACGTCATTATTTACAGGAAATAAAATTGAAGTGTTTACTCATTATTATCAGTATTTCACATCGCACTACAATCGTGATCACTGGCCTGGACACTATCTGCATCTGAATCAGCATCTACATGATTACTCCACAGTTCACAATTAATTGCCTGAAAAATGGTTCATCGAACCACCTTAAGCTACTTCTCTACCGTTCCACTCTCAAATAGCCTGCGGGTGAAACGAACATTTAAATCTTTCCGTGCGAGCTCTGATTTCTTTTATTTCATTATGATCATCTCTTCCTTTGTAGATGAGTGCCAACAAAATATTTCTACTCTTGGAGAATGCGGAAAATGCAATTCTTTTAATGACTGCCACCCCAATTCGTGTATCATATCCGTGGCGCTCTCTCTCCGATTCCGCGGTAATACGAAATGAGTTGCCAGTCGTTCAACG
This sequence comes from Schistocerca gregaria, assembly GCF_023897955.1. Classification (NCBI taxonomy): domain Eukaryota; kingdom Metazoa; phylum Arthropoda; class Insecta; order Orthoptera; family Acrididae; genus Schistocerca; species Schistocerca gregaria. The sequence continues at coordinate 187,058,781 of NC_064921.1, forward strand.
TTTTCGATGTCCACTGTCAGTCCTATCTGATGAGGATCCCACACCGCACAGCTATACTCCAGAAGAGGACGAACAAGCGTAGTGTAATCAGCCTCATTACTAGACCTGTTACATTCTCTGAGTCTTCTGCCAACGAATCGCAGTCTTTATCTGTGTGATCACTCCAGTTTAAGTTATTCATAATTGTAATCCCTAAATATTTAGTTGAGATTACAGCCTTTAGATTTATGCGATTAAACGTGCAACTGAAATTTAGCGGATACTTTCTGGTCCGCGTATGGATGACGTCATATTTTTTATGATCTGGAATCAAAAAAATTCTCAAATCTGTGTGAAATCTTATGAGACTTAACAGCTAAGGTCATGAGTCCCTAAGCTTACACACTACTTAACGTAAACTATCCTAAGGACAAACACACACACCCATGCCCGAGGGAGGACTCGAACCTCCGCCGGAATCAGCCGCACAGTCCATGACTGCAGCGCCTAAGACCGCTTGGCTAATCCCGCACGGCGATTTGTAATCAATTGCCACTTTTTGCACTATACAGATATCTTGTCTAAATCATTTTGCAATTGGTTTTTATCATCTGACAACGTTACGAGACGATAAATGACAGCGTCATCTGCAATCAATCTAACAGGACTGCTCGGATTGTCCACTGAATCATTTATGTAGATCAGGAACAACAGAATGCCTAAAGACTTCCTTTGGGAACACCAGATTCTACTTCTGTTTCACTCAATGACTTTCTGTCAGTTATTACGAACCGTTACATTTCGGAAAGGAAATCACGAATCCAGTTACACAATTGAGACAACTCTCCACAGGCACAGTCACTCGTGAGAAACGGTGTCAAAAGCCTTCTGGATATCTAAAAATATGGGATCAGTTTGACATCACCTGTCGACAGCACTCAGTACTTCGTGAGAATAAAGGATTACTTGTGCTTCACAAGAACGATAGTTTGTATTTGTAAATAAATCGTTCTCTTTTAGGTGATTCATAATGTTCGAGCACCATACTTTGTAATATCCACGCCTATATTTTATTCAGAGTAATATTCACGACAGCATTATGTGTGGAATGTGCATTCTCGTGGTATTAATAAAAGGGACGTCATCGTTACAATAAAATAATAAATAATCACTGTCAATGACATAATTTCATATTTTGTAAAAAAATATATTTCAGACAATACCAACGTGAAAAGGAAATGAAAATCTCAATATTTCGTTATCTATGATTCTTCCAGAAAAATCCTCCTCCTGGTTGGAAGTGTTGTACTGATAGGATGTGATTAGTGTCTCGTAACGTAGAGGTCTGTAAAAAAACTGTTTTATATTGCTAATTTAATATCTGAAAAACAGATGTGTCATTGGAATGAATCTTCTTTGTTTGGAATTTGATTACACTATGATTCTCGTCGTATCTAAATGTTCAGTTTTCTGGTCAGCTACAATGGATCGCAGCCATTAGCACTATTGATCAACAGCGCGATTTATTGCTAAATACTGAATAATAAACGATTAACATTGAGAAATATCTTTAAATGTTAATGCATACAGCAAAAGTACAAAAAGATATAATATATATTATTTGTTAGCACTAAAACAGTGCCTGAAGAAGATTCGCTAAGTGACTGTCTTATGTTAGCCGCCAACTTTGTAAAATATTGCAGCGGCAGTTTTAAATTGAATTTTTAAACAGACATAAATGTTGTTGGTAATTATCGCGATAATAATTGTGTATTGCTGGCCCAGATCCCACTCTGAGGTAATAAATTTCACTTAGATTGTGAATAATCTCTGAATATAGTGACCTTATGTCAATGCAAAGCAGCATCTTACGTTATACCAATTATTATATGCTAATCTAGGAAGCCCTGCATTTCGTAACAACTTTTATGAAATATTTTGGCAGCAAAAAATAGATTAGTGTTGTGTGTGCGTGTGGTATTTTGAAAAAACGGTTCATTTCGCTTAAAGAAAAATGTTGCCACCTCGAATAAGAGTAGCGGTAAATTCGGTAGACGATCCGCAGTTAGTAATGAGATTATTATGCTACAGCACTGAATACTGATAAAAATCACTACTCCTGTATAGTTGAGATTATGTATAATATATTTAGTTTATTTGCTGGTTATACATGATCACTTTTGTAAATGCAGTTAGTGCTATTTACACGGCTTGACAGACAACATTGCCACACGTTCCAGATGGAGATTTCTTTAAAGAAATATCGATCGTTAGCCGAGAAAAGCAGTGATTAAATAACACCTCATGTTAAGTTGATAATGAGTAACTGGTTTTGTTGTAGTCTTGCTGAAACAGCACAATAATCTACGGCACGCCTCAATATGTTCCAATATATCATACTGCAAATCGACGTTAGTGGTATGGGTCTGCAGGTGTTAAAGTGGAGGAACTGCTGTTTCTGTCTGTTGTTTCTGCCTAAGTTCAGAAAGAATCAGTCTTTCTGTAATTTACTTGTTAGTGAAGGAGCTTTCTCTTTCCGTACAGCCTTAGACAAGGCTAGGTTAAGCTGTAATTGCGAAAACTGCGCCCAGTGAAATTTGCGCCCGTACACCAACCTGTGATATTTGTGCCCAGTGTTTCCTGAAACTGTGTGCACTCCGAGATCCTCGTACAACGGAAACGCTCCGCATTATGTCCGCAGTCAGGTGCCGTGTCGCCCTGGCCGGACTGCATCCACTCCGCCATGCGTGTGGTCGACAGTGTATACATCCTGCTGCCGGAAGGTAAGCTCCTCCAATGCTCGACTAACGCTCTACAATACGCCCTCCTACACACACATGTTGCACTGGTTCTAGTTGTTTTAACGTTTCAGTCTTTTTCCAATCTTTCTTCATTACTCTGCCCTAATATAAAAAACCATTATATAGCGTCATCTTAAAAAAATAAAAAAAAAATTGTTTGTACGTTACGATGCACGCTCTGTCCATTTAAACTACTGTATGTTTCATTAAATACAGAAATTTATAATGCTAATATCTCTTCCAATATGCAGTAATGAAAGTTGTTGTTGTAATGAATAGTGTTTAATGGCTTTTGAATTGTTACTTAATGGCATTTTCGTACTATTAATATTTTATATATTTGACGTCTCAGTTTTAACGTAATATTTACGTAAATCAAGAACGACATACTTCTAACTTCCCACGCCAAATGGTGGGTGCTATGTTTTACAGCAAGCAACCGCGTATATTTGATGTTATGTATGTATGGGTTCTCACCCAGTGCTTATGCGGAAGCATATAACCACTGTTATAATAATGCTAGCTTGTCCAAAGGAACAAACGAGATGTACATCATCATGTCGGTTAAGTATGATACCGAAATTGTTATCCACACCTACAAACTTTTTTGTAATGAACATTGTGTTTCACGGCACTTTAATTATTACGTAATAGCAGTTTCGTACTATTACTATTTATTTATATATTTGACTCCTTAGTCTTAACGTAACATTTTACGTAAATCACGAACGTTGTACTTCTAACTTCCCACGCCAGATGGTGGGTATTATTTCTTCTTTAAATCTGTGTTATACCTCATTTCATGTTACTCATATATTATTCTTTTTCATTGTCTTTTTCTCTTTTACCTGTCCTGCACTCTGACAACTTATTATCGATCTCTTTTATGTTTTGTAAGTTTTTTTTAAAAAAAACAATACGCCAATGTTTCCTTCCCCCTTCGTCTCCTATGTGTTTTACATACATTTTAAATTTGAATTACTTCATGATTCACAAATGCACAAGAGTTATTTTGTGTTAATGTCTCGCAAAACCAGTAATATTAAGTCTTCACGTGACAAATGTCACATAGAGGACGTTCCAAGCTCTGTCACATCGAGGTGTGTTGAACAGGCACATGTAAACAGCGGCCTCAATTTATGTGATCGCTCTAAGCTTGTTGATACCGGTGCCTACCAATTTTTTTTTCATATTTTGAAGTCAAATATGGAGAACCCATGCATGTGGTGCTAGGTCTGGAAATCGAAGCCCGCTTTTAGTAATTATGAGATTGCATCGTATGCACATTGTGCGTACCACACGCTGATCCATGAGTACGGACGACACTTTATTTTATATTTATTTTAAAGTGTGTTTTGTAAAGAAAAGATACGATTTTTAAATTCAGTTTTTGTAATTTCGTATTTTTTTCCCAATGCATGGAGTTTCTGAGGATCCCGTCATAAGTAACATCTTCTGCGATTGTGTCCGACAGAAAATGAAATAAATTGTCATCCGCAGTGCAAAAATGTTAGCTTTTCAGTTCTTGTAGAGGCATCTCCAGTCCTCTTCAACAGTGTTCACTATAAAGTAAAACATGGTATAACAGCCCTCATCTCTTCTAACTTCCAGAAAAATTGTGGAGTTCACAGAAGTAGTTAGTGTATCTTTATTCGACATATTTTAGCCGCAAATTGCACTGGCAACAGTTTATAGAACACCGTTCAGCCGGTTCTAGTTGTGGTCTTATTAACTGTGCAGAATTTGTTGCTGTCATCATGTGAGCCTATCCTCAGCCCCTGAATGGGTGCCTGTATCTGGTGGGAATGTCTCCAGTTCAGATGTACTTACAAGTCCTTTGCTGTCACTGACAGAATTACATTGTCGTCTGCGAACCTCATACTTTTTATTTCTTATCCCTGAATAATCCTCTTTCCAAATTTCTCCCTTGGTGTCCTCAACCACTTTATTAATGTTGAGATTCATAGGCGATCTGCTACTGTTCTGCCTCACTTAGTAATCAACTGCTGCTTCCTTTTGATGCCCTTCAACTCCTGTAACTAGAGGCTGGTTTCTGTACAAGTTGTAGGAAACCTTTATCTCTCTGTATTTTACCCTTGTCACTTTCAGAATTTCAAACACTGTATTCACTAAATATTCTTAATAGCTTTCTTTCAGTCTACGAATGTTGTTATCTTAGGCTCACATTTAGCTCAAAAGGTGGAACATTTCTCCAGAATCCAAACTGATCATCTCCAACCTCGGCTATTCCATTTTTCTGTAAATGACATGTGCCGTGGGAGAAGAGACAGAAGAAGACCCCGACAGAGATGGGTACCGTAACAGGCAATTCCTGCCTCATACCTGAAGAGAAGATGAAGATGAAGATGATATGAATCAGTATTTCCCAGTCATGACTTATTAAATTGATGGTTTGATAATATCTACATGTGTCAGTGTCAGGCTGATGTAGTACTGAAATTATTAGATTGTTTCGATTACGAGATTATTTTGGCATTCTCACATATCTAGTACTTCATGTGGAGTATTTTGCCTAAGGATCTCAATAAGTCTAGCAATATCTGAAAAATGGTAAAGATTTTAATTTCAATATATTGCTTAAAAGGACGTAGAAGAGCAGTTGAACGGTGTGTATACTGTCTTGGAAAGAAACGATAAAATGAATATCAGTAAATAAAAAGGTTATTGGAGTTTAGTCGAATTAAATCAGGCGATTATGAGAGAAGTATATTAGGAAATGAGACACTAAATGTAGTGGATAATATCAGCTATATGGGCAGCAAAATAACTGTTGATGACCGAAGTACAGACGACATAAACTGCAGCCTGGCAACAGAAAAACTAGTATTTCTGAAAAACAAGAATTTATTAAGACCTAGAATAAATTCAGGTGCTAGGATGTCTTTCTGAGGGAATCTGTCTGGAGTGCAGCCTTGTATGGGAAGGAAACAAGAAGAATGGTATGCTTTTCAGACAAGGAGAGAATATAATCTTTTGAAATATGGTGTTATACAATAAGGTTGGAGATTAGATGAAAAAACAAAAAAGATCGATTGATGGCACACATGCGGAGGCATGGGGAGTAGTCAGTGGTAATGGGACACGTGTTGGGGGTGGGGGTAAATATTGTAGTGCAGACTGACGGAAACGAAGAGTTTAATTTAATAACGTGTAGTATAGTTTAATAACGTATAATCTTCAGCTATCGAACTCAAGCTTCGTTGCTTTACCGAGATTGCGCGCTTCGTTACGAAATAAACCAGACCTTCTGTCTAATATAAGCACGTATCTCTTACACTTCTCAAATATTAGAATTATTGAGTTTGAAATAATAGCAGTACAAGTCAAATTTCTTTGTTTTTATGTCCGTTTAGCACATATCACCCTTCCCTAACGAAGTCTAAACTCATCCAGTCCCGCGTTAATACTTAAGCTTGGTTCACATTCACTCTCTAGTAACGACTGCTACGTAAAGTTTCCACACTAATTAACCAGGTAAACACTGACGTGGAGTCTTTTCATTTACGATATACTATTAATATATTTTACAAGGGAATTACTGAATCACAAATACGATAATGTTCCAACCTTTCTCCTACGAACACTTCCAACTCTGAATTACACGTTCTAGCTCATTCTTCACACTCGTCACGCTCGACGCGGCTGCGTGCGACCGCTCCTTGCAGAGACCACATGACTGCTGCACTTTGCATGCACAAAGACGACGCGTGACCACTAGCGCTACATCTACCTTTAAGCATCTGGCAGAGAGTTCATCGAAACAATTCACAATTCCCTATTATCCCCATCTCGTATAGAGCGTGGAAAGTACGCACACCTAGATCGTTCGATACGAGCTGTGATTTCCCTTATTTTATCATGGTGATCGTTTCTCCCTGTGTATGTCTGTGTCAACAAAATATTTTCGCATTCGGAGGAGATTCCGCCGCAACGGAAAACGCCGTTGTTTTAATGATGTCCATCCCAAATCCTGTATAATTTCAGTGACACTCTCTCCGCTATTTCGCGATAATACAAAACGTGCTGCCCTTCTTTGAACATTTTCGATGTACTCCGACAATCCTATCTGGATAGGATCCGACACTGCGCAGCAGTATTCTAAAACAATACGGACAAGCATAGTGCAGACAGTCTTTCAGTTAGAGGTGGCAAAAAATAACGTAACTGATAGAAATAACCGGTTACTGAGAAGTAACGGTTACTGCAATAACCGTTCCTCTGATATAGGCAGTTATTTCAATAACTGTCTAATGTCAACATTGCCTCGCGCCATCTGTTGACCGAAGATCGTACTACGCTTCCCAGTCAACTCATCGGAGATCTGGCTAGGAACTAGGGAGAGGGTAGACCATTTGGAAGGCGTTCTATAGGCCATGGGAAGAACTGTGAGACTGCACGACATATGTTGATAAAAACAGTGTACTATATCGTGCGTCTTCGTTACTTTTAGCACAAACAATTAAATAAAGTTAATGTCCGAGCGGTGGTTGATAGGAGCTGCAGTACAGGCATTAACAGGTACGGTCGTTCCCTTAAGTCACCGCCTCATATGTCAAGTTAACTTGGACGGGTTGTATAAAGAGAGGTACCATAAGGAATTCGAGCGACTATGGAAATAACTGTCAGAGATCGATATTTTCCTCTGGCAGTAATTGTTATTGGCTCACAGTTCTCGCTCTCTGGCAGTTATCGGGCTACCATTACAGGTAACCTGGAAGTTGGTAACGGAATAACTGTGAGTCTGTGTTCCTGACACAGTGACTCCAGTCTTAGACAACGGTGATATTACTGGAGCGAACATATATTTACGTACTTCTTCGAAAATAGCCGCTGGCTGTCGCGAATGACAAATAACATGTCAGAAAGTATAACATAACGCAGTTGAATATAATAATTATTATCCTCATCATTTGTCAGGAGATTGTCAAAATATGTGAAAATCTTACAGTAACTGCTAATATTTACAGAATTGATACACTGTCAGAATAAAAAAGTTACGCACTTTTAATAAATTTATCATACACAAAATACCCGATCTTGACTGTTGCAACCAAGTGCTGTCAAAACTGAAGTATAGCAGAATTTTTACCTAAGCTGGTCTATCAGTCTCTGTTACGATATTCATCTACAGAGTAGGAGGCGTCAATGGAAGCGTCCGATTCCACCCGTCTGCTTCGACGTAAAAAGTTGTTGTGGTGTGTGAATGTCGTTACGGCGCGGTTTTTATGAACTGGTTCTTGTGTGTGTGGGGGGGGGGGGGGGGGAGGGGGTGGCCGATCTAGTTTGCAGTGCCGGAATTTGCTCGTGGTAATTAACTTTTATTTCTAGCTGTGACGTTTTGTGTATTTATGGAGTATTGAATGTGACTTAATTTTTGTAGGGATGATTGATAGTGGTTTTATTTTTCGCAGTTGTAGGTGTTGGTTTTTTGGCATCAGTAGCTGTGGTGGACCTATATAGGTCACCGGAAATGACCGATTCCCATTTTCATAGTTGTACGTGTTGATGTTTTGGTATCGTCATCTGAGGTTTACCTATGTAGGGCAAGGGAAATGTCCGACTCCAATTTTCGTGGTTTTAGTTGTGGGTATTGGTGTTATGGTATGGTCACCTATGGTTGACCTATAGTGTTCAAGGGAAGTGTCCGATTCCTGCAGATTTTTGTTGGTGTAGCAGAATGCTGTATGTTTTTCTTTTTGTTCTTCATTTTGTGTTTTGGGATCATGGTGTGTTTTTTTTTTTACTAGCTTGTCCTCACCCCAAAACCCCCAACTTCTCGCAGTTGTCCCGTTGGTTTGACTCTATTTTTGGTGGGAGATGTTACTGTATTATTTATATGTATCTTCGTGTTTGTTTCCATGTGTATGTAGTGACGTCATAGACACACTTAAAATAGCCATTTCCGGCATATTGATAATGGGTGGAATCAGACACTTCTGTATCATAAAGTCTTTCAAACACACTGTAAACCGTTCTTTATCTAAAACCAAGTTTTTAATGGTTGCTGACTTGCTGGCAGTTTATTGAAAATGCATGTTCCTCAATATTAGACCCCTTTTGGGCCAAGGTAAGTGATTTTAGGTCTTTATGTAGACTGCTGTTCCTATTTCTAGTACTGATATAATGTATTGAGCTATTGGTTGGAAATACTTGTAACAAATTTCATTAAGAAATAAATATACTAGGAAGCAGTGGTTAGAATACAAAGTTCCTTGAACAGGTTCCTACATGATGTTCTTGAATTTATACCACAAACGATTTTTATTACACGCTTTTACATGCGAAAAGCTTCTGCTACGTTTGATGAGTTACCACAGATTATGCTCCCTTATGAAATAATAGAGTGAAAAAATGTGATATGCCCTTCCCAACTGAATTTATTATCGTGTTGTAGACCCAGAAATGTAACCCTGTCAACCTTATGATCTGCATGTCTTCATATTTTATAAACATGCTGTAGCTGGAGAAATCGAGCAGTTTCCAAATCTCACATAAAATAGGACTATCTTTTACAGCACAGGAGTAAACGAATCTGTCACTTTACGTAGATTTTTTGTTGTATTACAAGGCTGTACACTTTATTCTATTATGTGAGCAGCACAAGAAATTAAGCTTTGTATTTAACCTACAGTACTCAGTTTACATCCTACTTCATACTTACGAACGCACGTTGTTAACATTTTACTTAAACAGTGCTGTGGCGAAGTTCCGCGTACTTTCTGTTGCAGCTGCGACGTTAATATTTCTAATGCCGACCGACAACCTACAAACATATAATATGGAACACTAATAATCGTTCTAACATCATCTAAAATGTACCCGGAGTTAATGAGCTAAGGTTATAACACGATTCATACGATATTCCTGCCATTTCACACTACTCGCCGTTATACTGATAACTAAACTGATGGATTCCAACTATGTCGTTATTTAATTGTAGCCCCTCAGAGTATTCGGTATTAGCTAGCGAAAAATAACTTGGCAGTTATTAGTAACCGTTAACAATAACGGTTATCAAAGAATAACTGGAATAGTGATAACGGTTACTCCAGAATAATCGTTTGGCCCACCTCTACTTACAGTAGATCTGTTACGTTTTCTAAGTGTCCTGCCAATAAAATACAGTGTTTGGTCGACTTTCCCCCACAACATTTTCTGTGTGTTCCTTCCAATGTAAGTTGTTCGTAATTGCAGTTCCTAGGTATTTATTTGAACCTACGGCCTTTAGATTTGACTGATTTATCTATCATGCAATCGATGTTTAACGGATTCCTCTTAGCACTCATCCACTGACCTCACACGTTTCGTTATTTAGGTTCAACTGCCAATTTTCGCACCATACAGATATCTTTCCTGTTGCAGTTTGTTTTGATTTTCTGTTGACTTTATTAGTCGATAAACGACTGCTTCTCAAATGGTTTCCCAAATCATATATACAGGTAAGGAACAGCAAAGGGCCTATAACACTACCTTGGGGACTGCCAGACATCACTTCTGTATTAGTCGATGACTTTTTGTCAGTTGCTACTAACGGTGATCTTTCAAGGGGGCTTAATTAAAAAGAATAATGGAATAAATGCAATAACTTTAGTAGCTGTGTGGCCGGTTGCGAAGTCTCGTAACCTGTTGGCCCTGAGTAGTATTAGCACGCAATCTGACTGCATAAAATAAAAATAAAGAATGACAAGAAATTTCCGTTAACACGATTGCTTAGTGTTTTGTCTGCTCTGAGCCGAGCCGGCAAAGCGCGTTGCGTGCAGGGAGCACGCAGCGGTGGTGGGCGGGGCCGCGTGCCGATGATACGCTCTTTAGGCCTCCTTCTCGGTCTTCTTTGGCAGCAGGACGGCCTGGATGTTGGGCAGGACACCACCCTGTGCGACGGTGACGCCCGACAAGAGCGTGTTGAGCTCCTCGTCGTTGCGGATGGCGAGCTGCAAGTGGCGCGGGATGAAGCGCGTCTTCTTGCTGTCGCGGGCCCCGTTTCCGGCCAGCTCGAGCACCTCAGCCGCGAGGTACTCCATGACAGCGGCGAGGTAGACGGGCGCCCCGGCGCCGACGCGCTCGGCGTAGTTTCCCTTGCGCAAGAGGCGGTGGATTCTGCCGACCGGGAACTGGAGCCCAGCCCTGCTTGAGCAGGACTTTGACTTGCCCTTGACTTTGCCTCGCTTTCCGCGTCCGGACATGGCGCTGGGCTAGTAGCGTTGGCGTGCTCGAGCGACGGTAACGATGTGAGCCGCAGCAAGTCGAGCAGCGGAGTGCAACTATAAAGGCTACGAAACAACAAAGCACAAGTGTAACTGTTGTATGTGTGGTAGTGTGACTCAACTTACATGTATCTGGCACGGTTCTTCCTCAATACGACAAGATGTTTTAAACACCATTTGCAATGAACTAATTGAAAAACCAGAAATACTATAATTGCACATAGAAATCACGTGCTAGAAAACACGTGCTAGATGCTTTGTTGACTGAACCTGTGACCAAGAGGCATTGTCATTAAAGAAATGTGAAATAATTTTTTTTACCTCAATATATATTGACGAAAAATACACTGTGATCATTGCAACATCTTCCATCTATACATTACACTAACCGAACAGCATCTATTTTCTCGCCCAACAGAACAACAACTGCACTCGACATCCTCTGAACTAGTACTGCCCTCGACACCCTCTCAACAAGTACTGCTCTCGGCAACCTCTGAACTACTACTGCACTAGTGGAGGAGGCGGAATAATAATCTTTGGCCCAATCTCTGGCGCTGTGACTCAGTGTAGCCACCTTTCATATGCCCCTCCTCCACGGGCTAGAATTTTGTGGTATTTTTGCCAGCATTGGTGGTGAAAATACCACCAAATTCGTCCAAAAAACACAAACGAAAATAAAAGATGATATTAATAAGTAAATATCACACAACCAAATAAATTATTTTGGCTTTTCACAGACCCTTCAATAACCTAATGCATAAAATACAGTAAGGAATACAAATGCTTGCATACATGTGATTTTACATAATAGTTTACACAAGTATCGTTTGTCAGAATAGTTAAACAGTTTAATCAATGGCACCATCAATGACGAATAGCTGCAGGTAGGTGTCTCATAACATTTTATAAACAGTAAATACACAATAAATTAGTTTACACATGAAATCTTTTCAGTAGTTCAATAAACAAGTAGCACTCCTCAGAGTAGTTGACATTTCCAACAGTGGCACCCAGCAATGGTCTACAGGTGCAAATAGCAGTCCCATAACATTTCATCAGCAGTATTTAAACAGCTCCAACAGTGGAACCCAGAATTGGTCAACAAGTGCAGACAGCAACAAGTGACATCTCATCAGTGGTTGAGCAGTTCCATCAGTGGCACCCAGTATTGTTGAACAGGTGCAGACAGCAACAAGTGACATCATTTCAGTAGAAGCAGTTCCATCAGTGGCACCCAGTAATGATGAACAGGTGCAGACAACACTACATAATATTCACCAGCAATAATTACACAGTTCATCAGAGTTCCTCAGCAGAAATTAAACATTTCCAAGTGGCACCCACCAATTTTGAACAAGTGCAGGTAACAGTCCATATTATTCACCAGCAATAATTACACACTTCATCAGAGTTCCTCAACAGAAATTAAACACTTCCAAGTGGCACCCACCAATGTTGAACAAGTGCAGGTAACAGTCCATAATATTCACCAGCAATAATTACACAGTTCATCAGAGTTCCTCAGCAGATATTAAACATTTACAAGTGGCACCCAGCAATGTTAACAGGTGTAAGCACGGATCAACAGTTTGATTGAACACACAATTGCTTTTACAAAATTATTATCAATACTCTTACACTAAACATACAAATTACACTCCTGGAAATTGAAATAAGAACACCGTGAATTCATTGTCCCAGGAAGGAGAAACTTTATTGACACATTCCTGGGGTCAGATACATCACATGATCACACTGACAGAACCACAGGCACATAAACACAGGCAACAGAGCATGCACAATGTCGGCACTAGTACAGTGTATATCCACCTTTCGCAGCAATGCAGGCTGCTATTCTCCCATGGAGACGATCGTAGAGATGCTGGATGTAGTCCTGTGGAACGGCTTGCCATGCCATTTCCACCTGGTGCCTCAGTTGGACCAGCGTTGGTGCTGGACGTGCAGACCGCGTGAGACGACGCTTCATCCAGTCCCAAATATGCTCAATGGGGGACAGATCCGGAGATCTTGCTGGCCAGGGTCGTTGACCTACACCTTCTAGAGCACGTTGGGTGGCACGGGATACATGCGGACGTGCATTGTCCTGTTGGAACAGCAAGTTCCCTTGCCGGTCTAGGAATGGTAGAACGATGGGTTCGATGACGGTTTGGATGTACCGTGCACTATTCAGTGTCCCCTCGACGATCACCAGAGGTGTACGGCCAGTGTAGGAGATCGCTCCCCACACCATGATGCCGGGTGTTGGCCCTGTGTGCCTCGGTCGTATGCAGTCCTGATTGTGGCGCTCACCTGCACGGCGCCAAACACGCATACGACCATCATTGGCACCAAGGCAGAAGCGACTCTCATCGCTGAAGACGACACGTCTCCATTCGTCCCTCCATTCACGCCTGTCGCGACACCACTGGAGGCGGGCTGCACGATGTTGGGGCGTGAGCGGAAGACGGCCTAACGGTGTGCGGGACCGTAGCCCAGCTTCATGGAGACGGTTGAGAATGGTCCTCGCCGATACCCCAGGAGCAACAGTGTGCCTAATTTGCTGGGAAGTGGCGGTGCGGTCCCCTACGGCACTGCGTAGGATCCTACGGTCTTGGCGTGCATCCGTGCGTCGCTGCGGTCCGGTCCCAGGTCGACGGGCACGTGCACCTTCCGCCGACCACTGGCGACAACATCGATGTACTGTGGAGACCTCACGCCCCACGTGTTGAGCAATTCGGCGGTACGTCCACCCGGCCTCCCGCATGCCCACTATACGCCCTCGCTCAAAGTCCGTCAACTGCACATACGGTTCACGTCCACGCTGTCGTGGCATGCTACCAGTGTTAAAGACTGCGATCGAGCTTCGTTTGCCACGGCAAACTGGCTGACACTGACGGCGGCGGTGCACAAATGCTGCGCAGCTAGCGCCATTCGACGGCCAACACCGCGGTTCCTGGTGTGCCCGCTGTGCCGTGCGTGTGATCATTGCTTGTACAGCCCTCTCACAGTGTCCGGAGCAAGTGTGGTGGGTCTGACACACCGGTGTCAATGTGTTTTTTTTCCATTTCCAGGAGTGTATAATTAACACACTAATGATATCAGATAATGTCATATTAACTGTTACAAATACACAAATATCAGTAAACCTATTATATTTATGGGTGTCAGTGAAAGCCAGAACAAACAAGTAAAATAATATTTAGGAGGTAGGTCAGTACAATTATTTGGGATTATGGAAGGAAAACACGCAAAACACACTCACTCATCTTTCATCCACATATTAAGTACTATTGTGTAATTGAATAGTGTTAACTGTGTAAATGTAATTCTGTCAAAATTTGATGTTCAACATGTGTATCAAATAATAGTGGCAGCAGTGTATTATAGTCAATAATGATTAGTCAACGTCATAGTCATAATGTCATGTTTGCCAACCCAAATCAAAATGTATGGTTGCTAAACAACTGTCAGTGTACCATGATATGCAAATACTTTCTCTCTCCAACAAAAAGTATATACTGCTTATTGATTTAACATAGTGTATGTGTAGACAACCTTCCTTCGACTGGAGTGTTCTCGTCTGCCATCTCATTCTTCTTGTTCCATATAAACCAACAAAAAAAAAAGATATGCTCCTCACTTACTTTACCTCTTATCCACCAAAACTCCAATAATCATCAGCATCACATCATCTCAATACTTCAATAATACCTCTTCAATACGTCGATACATATAAATCTTATTACCAATATCATTCCACTTCCGTAACAACTCTTTCCTCTAGTCAGTCTCCTCGAACAAGTACAGATAATACCCTAGTGCAAACTTCAGTTCATCATCCCATACAATCCGAAGATCCAGTGTCCACACACATCCTCTGTGTAATCCACCTGAGCCAAATCTTCTACTCAATATGAATTATAAAATACATTTTGGTTACCTTGTCCATGATAAAATAAAAGAAATGCATACATGACCTCTAACAGCCTTCAGTTTGAATAACTTTCAGTAAGTAGGTGCTAGTACGTAGTATGAATGATCACATAAGACTTTGAATGAATAAATCGTAATATTTCACAGTGTGTACACCACTTCAAGACTTATGGCAAAACAGAAGCAAACATGTGGAGCATTTCTTTGTGTCAAGTGTCACTTGCTATTTCAATTGCTCACGAAGAATGCAGTGTAATAACTGTCAATGGTCTAAGGCTAGTGTTGGTATTTCATGTCGTTAGCTTCCTTTCTATTAGAATAATTTATACAGCTTCCATAAAACCTCCAGTTGATGTGACTTCAATGACGATTCTTGTAACATTGTAGTTCGTAGAATTATAGCAGTTCATTTTCGTATCTTAAAATATAAAGCACTGAGCGTAAGCAAAACATTCAATAGCGAGTAAATATACCAGTAGAGAACAGAATGTCAACAAGTGGATGTATCATAATCCCTACAATGAGGCTCTGCTAAGCGAACAATCTATAATTAATACCATAGTCGTACACAGTATATCAGCATTTCTATATACCAAATTGAGAAGTAGTTATGACAACAAAACAGTAATATGTAAATATGCAATCCATACGCAAATCAGCAAGTGTATATCTTACATAATAAAGAGGTCATTAGCATCACATCAGCATAAGCAATAAATGTTCATATGTAATCTCAAGAAGTAAACATGAAGGCGCAAGCAGATAAATCACAAAGTATAACTTACATACATAACCATATCAGCACAACTAATCAGGTGACAATTATAAATTAAATAAATAGGCACAGCAGGCGCATAATAAAAAATATGACGTCAGTGAAAAAGCAGAGCAGCTAAGCGATGCATAAAATAGATGAGTAACAACCCTGTTCATTAATAAAATATTGTCAACATCAGTTAACACAAGGTACAAAATCACGTGATCGCGAGCAGAAAATTAGGTATAAAGTACATACCTAAGTAGAAATATGTTACCTGAAAAATAAACTCAATTAATAGTTATCTTTTTAGGTTATTACTTTCTTCTTCGGAATTACATTCTTCCTAAAAGTAAGTCCTCTTAACGTCGGACACACGCAAAATTTACCTGAAGTTCTTAGATATTTTATACAACTCTATCCTGGAAAAAACTGAACGTTAATGACATAATGTATCAAGTCACTATAGCTTTATACTGAATTTAATTGGAGAAATTAGACTTTGTATTTGTCTACGGCTGTCAGTGCGTTTGCACTGAGCGCTCGATCAGCTGTAGGTATGCGTGACGTAGGAAGTAATTGTTTGCGGTCAACGGCTACTTTGTGCGGCGCGCGGACTGACTGCCGCTTTGTGTACGTGCCGCCGTTAAAACATGGCGCGCTATCTTTGTACTCTCTGAGTGTTTACGTGCAACTGTTAATTTCTCAAAAGTATGTCATTCCACAAAAATTTTAACGTTCGATATATGATGTATTACCTTAGAGCGCCGTGATTTAAGAGTTTCTACTTCCACAGTGTTATCATGAATAACTTTGCAAACTCTATACGGACCGTTATAAAGCAGAAAAAAATTGCGACTCAAGCCCTTTCCTTTGTGAGACAAACGATGAGACTTAATTAACGCCTTCTGACCAACTGACAAAGTTTTTAAACAACTAGGACGTTTAGCTGATTTCTCTCTTCTAACAGCCGCAGATGCAATATTTTATAGAGCCAGGTTGACAACTTCAGAATGAACAGTTGGTGTAGGCGGAAAAGGAACAATTTCAGAAATGCGATTTGTCGGTGCTTTATTTTTTAATATCAATATAGGCGGTAAAGAAGTTGAACCATTAGGGAATTCATTCAGAATGTTTTGAAAAATATGTAGATACTGATTCCACGTTCTGTGATTATGATGACAATAAAGACGACACAATTTATTGATTTCCTTCATCCATCTCTCTGAAGCGTTAGATTGAGGGTGAAAAAGAGAAATGAAAATTGGTTTAAACTTTATCAACATGACCCATTTCTTTAAGAAATGTTTGATGAAAGCATTAGATACTGAACGAGCTGTTGCTTTGCATAAAGGTGTAAAACACATATTTTGATATCAATTCCACTACTACCAAAATGTACGCAAAACCATTAGTAGAACGAACCACTGGACCTAACAAATCGACATCAGCCATCTCCTTTAATTTCGCTGGAATGATAGGAAACAACGGTGCTCTGTGAGAAATAATTGGCGGCTTAGCCTTTTAACATAATTTGCGTTTGGCAAGAACAATTCGAATACGTTTTTCCATATTACTGAAGTAGAAATTTTCACGTAATTTATGAAAGCATTTTCTGGGACCAAAGTGTGCATCACTGAATTGTGTATACCAAATCAATTTATTAACCCACTCATCAGGAATTCACACTAATCAAACAGAGATGTCAACCGATTTTCGTTTAAAAAGGATATCATTGCGAACTAAATAATACTGTCTAATCACTACGCTTTCCTTTCTCCTCTTCTTCCAGATTGAATCCTTGTTTTGCTCGTTAGCGATGTCCTAGAGCGAAGACGAAATAAAATTTTCAAACGCAGCACCTTGAATATACATCAAACAATAATTGTTTTCTTTGCAGTCCTCCTCACCACTTTGTTTCAAACCCATAGGTGCACGTGATAAAGCATCAGCAATAGTATTTGAAGAACCCTGGATGTAAACAATACTAAAATCAAATTCCTGTAGATACAGCCCCATCGTGACAATTTTGTTGACATAAGAAATTCCAGAGCTCGATGTTCGGTGTAAACCATAGTATGTCTGCCATACAAAAAGATGCGAAATTTGTTGAAAGCCCAAACAACAGCCAAAGCTTCAAGTTCCGTAATCGAAAAATTCTTTTCTGATTTAGAGAGAACACGACTTCCAAATGCAATAGTTTTCTGTACTACAACGCCGTTTTCTTCTGTATGTTGAAATAAGTGTGCACCTAAGCCTTTGTATGATGAGTCCGACGCGAAACAAAAATCTTTAGATAAATCCGGATGTGAAAGAAGTGGAGCAACCAATGCATCACGAAGTTGTTCAAATTCTAATTGAGCTTCCTCATCCCACCACCAATTAGAATTCTTTCCAGATATTTCACATAAACGAGGAAGCTACGAACATCACGTTTTGTAGTAGGAACAGCATACTTACGAACAGCGTCTAGTTTCTCTGGATCAGGAAGAATACCTTCTGTAGAAATAATATGACCAAGAAATTTCATCTGAGAACGACCAAATTCAGATTTTTCCAAATTCGCTGTAATGCCAACTCTTGCAAAAATACGTAATAATGAATCCAAAATTTTGTTATACTCACTCCAAGAACGTTTAGCAATAACAATAGCGTCAACATATGAAGTAATATTGTCACGAAGATAAACAGGTAAAATTTCGTTTAAACTACGAATGAATGCTGCTGAAGATACAGTAAGTCCAAACGGTAATTCCCGAAATTGGTAACAGTTACCAAAGGCTAAAAAGGCAGTGTATTTTCTACAATCAGTGTGTAGTTCTATTTGCCAAAAACTTGCACGCGTATCAATTGTGGATAAAACTTAAATTCCATGGAAATGTTGAAGAAGTTCATCTAAATTTTGTGGACGCTCAGTTTCAGGAATGATGACATTATTTATCACTCTGGAATCAAGAACCAAACGAATTGACCCACCCTTTTTAAGAACGACGTGTAATGGGCTGATATAAGGACTGACTGTTGGCTCAATAATGCCTTGATCTAACATGCATTGAAGTTCACTCTTAGCCTTGTCTCTATAAACCAAAGGAATAGCGTACGTTTTCCCCCAAAATGGTGTTTGTCCTTTTACGTTAAATAAATATTGTAAGCCTTGTATAGTTCCTGTGTGATGACTAAATACTGTAGCATGTGAACTCAAAATTTGGTGCAATTCTTCTCTTGCAACGTCATCTGTCACTTCAGCTTTGTTAACCTTTTCATTAATTAATTCTTCACTACTAATTGTATCATCCATCGCGTCTCTGTATCTATTGTCGTTGTCATGAATGAACACATAGCCGTCATAATACTCAGCGAAAACATCAGAAGTAAGAAACCTGAAACATTTTGTGTCTGAATCAGATTTCGTTACACACTCGAAAAATTTCAAACATCTTGGTATTCCGGCAACAGTCAAGTTCACACTTCCTTCCTTAAAGTTTAAAATTGCCTTATGTCTGTTAAGAAACTGCATACCTAATATAATTTGTGTACTGAGTAATGGAACAATAATAAAATTAGCAGAAAATTCATATCCTTGACAAATGAAATTTAAGTTGGTCTGTTGTTTGACTTCCACAATTTTTCCAGAAATAGCTCCTCGAATTGTAGTTTTGGAAGCAGGTAACACAGGACAAGCAATAGTTCTTACATAGATACGAAAAACTGATTCACTAATAACACTCAATGGGCTCCCAGAATCTAAAACCTGCTGCCAGAAGCCGAAGCTACAAGTCATTGAGGATTGCTTGCGTCACGTCTTTGATTATTCGCGTCATTTCGCGGATCAATTTCTACGATTTGCACTTGTCTCTCTGAGGATGGCAATTAGACCCCTCCTGTCTGATACATGTAAATTCTTGGTTGTGTCTGTTATTAAAATTTCTATTTTCCTCGCTATCTGCATGAGTACTTCTTGTGTAATTCCAACAGTCACTTCTGAAATTATTGTTGTATCTACTACCCTGGTTATATCTGTAATAAGAATTTCTATTATTGTATGAATAATTTCTGTCTTGATGATACCGATTACTGTTTCCGTATGATTGATCATTCCGGTAGGAATTTCCGTTGTTATAATTGTCTGTGTAATTTCTGTTAGAGCGTCTGTTATTGTCATAAGGCTAGTATCTATTGCCCTGTCTGTTTCGTATGTCATTTTCAAAATTACCGCTATGATGTCCGTTCCAATCATTATCCTTTTTCTCTGAAAATCTATTGTGATTACCGTTAGTGAAAAAATTACAAGAAGTCCCGTCGTCGTTGTCATACTCTTGTTCTTGTAGCAAAGTCTTAAAAGTTTCAATGTCGTCTTTACATCTTCCGGCTAAAGCAATGTGTCTTATCGATTGTGGCAGCTTAGTTAAACAAATGCGAATTAATTCAGTCGGACTATAAGGGTTTGAAAGGAATTGATTCTTTTGAATCGTATCTTCAAAGTATTCTTCAGGCGTGCGGAACTCAGACTGTTTAAAATTACGCTGCATAATAAATGTCTGGCTCTGTCTCGCGTGTATTCGGACCAATGCATGATAAAAATCATTTAAATTATTACAATCTCTAATAAGTGCGCGCATGCGCGTCACCGGTTAGTTTTTCATCAATATCCTGAAAACTGTCACTTTTGGGTAAAATAGTCATATCCGGTTATTCTTTCCTGACTCCTTTTGTAGATAGATTGATAGTTGAAGAGTTGTTTTGATAGATACAAAGAATAGTAAAAGAGCAGGCAGCAGTGCAGAAAACTAAAAGGGAAATAGCTCCACTACAGCTCGGGGCCCTGTGCACGCTACGGCACATATTCACTTAGTGTAGTGAATCCCCTGAGGACCTAAATAGCCAATCATAAATCCCAGTTTGTGACTTAGTGGCCAATTTGGCGGAAGTGCGTACGTAAATTTATCTAACCATCAACATGGATGTATGTCATTATTAGAATTGCGAAAGATCTTAAATTTCCGAACAGTCAAAAAGTGTTTATAGTCAAAGTTTTCGACTCGTGGCAACAATGACCTACCGCGTTTGTCCCAGTCCGAATGTCGATTATTGTCAAGTTCGCGTGCGTTGTTCCATCTCCTAAATGAAATAAATTATTTTCTTCAAAACCCGCTGCTATCGGTAATTCTAAATTTCTTCTGCTGTCTTTCCCTACGATTTCGATTTCAATTTGTTTAACTTGCTTTCGTAACGCCTCAAATTCCCTTTTAACGCGTTCATTAAATTTTCCTTGATTTTCAACATGTTTATTTATATTCGGGTACTCTTCCGTTTCTGCAAATGGCAATGGAGCTGTATCATCTGAATCTCTGTCCCCATTTAAACTAAGACTTGTCAATTAATCTGAAATCTCCTCAACTCTTTCCGATAAGTCACCTATTTGTTCTTTCTGTTTATTTACGTCTTCCGTAAGTGTCGCGACTCGGGTTTCAGTACTGACACATTTAGTAGTTGACTGTTCATATTGTTGTGTTAGGTTATTTATTCTGTCATTTGGTACGGATTCCTCGATTCTTTCAAATATTTCTTCCTTATCGTGTCAAATGATTTATGTACTATCACGCGATCTCTTTCTTCCTGTTCTCTATCCTGTTCCTTTTGTCTAATTTCTATAGAAATTAATCTATTATTGTGAGCATTCAAAATCGGTTGTACTGCTTCTCTAATTTCTTTCTTTAATTCAGCTTTCATGTTTTTAAAACATGTCCCTATTCGTGAGTCTAACCGTGTTTCCATTGTTCCCATATCTGTTTTAATTGCTCCTATTTGTGAGTCTAACCGTGTTGCCAATGTTCCCATATCAGTTTCTAACCATGATCCCAAATTTAATATTGCACTCATCAACTGCTCCATATTTTCGCCCCTAACATTTCCCATAAAAATAACTTTCTTCGCCATAGGTGTGAAACTCTCTGTGTTCGATACTATTCCAGAATTTTGAACTGGTTCCGGACTATTTTCCCAGCTTATTAAATTGTTTTCTACTTCATTATTCATCATACTATTTTTCTGTGTTGGCGAACTCGCCATGTTAACGGTTTCGTCATTCTGACTATTCATCATTTTTGCCTTTTTCATCGATCGTGTAATCATTTACAAAACATACAAAACTAGTCACTATACGAAAATTACACACAATATAACACTTAATCACCAACAATACCATCCAGACGAAATGCTTCCCGACAAACACAATTAACGAATAATTAAAACATTCACAATTGCACAAAATTGTCAAACCTGTATACAACTCATCAAAAAGTAAATTCCACAAAAATACCATCAGATGAATGACAAGACAATTACAAATGTTCAATTACAAAATCTATACGTGCAATATAGACTACAATTACTAAACTACAAATTACTACAACAATACTACTGTGTGCTATTTTTACTATCAAAAGAATTCCAAGGGACGATCCAAAGCAGCGGTCGCCACGTGCATGGGGGCTTAATTAAAAGGTAATAATTTCTGTAAACGTGTGCCCTGAGTAATATCAGGACGCAATCTGACTGAATAAAATAAAAATAAGAGATTGACAAGAAATTTCTATTAACACAATTAATTAATTAAGTCCCCTGCAACTATAAAAGCTACGAAACAACAAAGCACAAGTGTAACAGTTCTGTGTTTGGTAGTGTGACTCAACGTACATGTATCTGGCACGGTTCTTCCTCAATACGACAAGATATTTTAAACACCATTTGCAATGAACTAATTGAGAAACCAGAAATACTATAATTGCATATAGAAACCAGAATTACAAGTCTAATACATGAACACGAGCTAGATGCTTTGTAGACTGAACCTGTGACCAAGAGGCATTGTCATTAAAGAAATGTGAAATAAATTTTTTTTTACCTCCATATATATTGACAAACAATACACTGTAATCATTGCAACATCTTCCATCTATACATTACACCAACCCAACAGCATCTACTCTCTCGCCCAACAGAATAACAGCTGCCGTCGACATCCTCTCAACAAGTACTGCTCTCGGCAACTTCTGAACTACTACTGCACCAGTGGAGGCGGCGGAATAATAATCTTTGGCGCAATCTCTGTCGCTGTGACTCAGTGTAGCCACCTTTCAAACTCTCTGACAGGAAATCACGAATCGAGTCACATAATTGAGGCGATATTCCATGAGCACGCAATTTCACTACAAGCTGCTTATGTGGTGCAGTGTCAAAAGTCTTCCAGAAATTCACAAATACGGAATCAGTTTGAAATCCCTTGTCCGTAGTATTCAACACTTCATACGAGTAAAGAGCTGATTGTGTTTCACAAGAACGATGTTTTCTAAGTCCATGTTCATTGTGTGTCAATAGACCGTTCTTTTTTTCGAGGTATTTCATAATGTTCGAACACAATGTATACTCCAAAATCCTATCCGCCTATCGACGTTAATGATATGAACCTGTAATTTAGTGGATTATTCCTACTACTTTTCTTGAATATGGGTGTGACGAGTGCAACTTTCCAGTCTTTGTATACGGATATTTCGTCGTGCGAACGGTTGAGTGTGATTGATAAGTATGGAGCTATTGCAGCAGCATAGTCTGAAAGGACCGTATTTGGTCTGGACCAGAAGACTTCCTTTTATTAAGTGATTTAAGTTCCTTCACTACTCCGAGGCTATTTACTTCTACGTTACTCGTGTTGGCAGCTGTTTTTGATTCGAATTCTGGAATCTTTACTTCGTCTGCTTTCGTGAAGGCATTTCGGAAGGATGTGTTTAGTAAATATGCCTTGGCTGCACTAACTTCGATAGGACCCCTATTGCAATCGAGCAGAGAAGGCATTGATTGTGTCTTGCCGCTAGCGTTCTTCACATACGACCAGAATCTCTTTGGATTTTCTGCCAGGTTTCGACACAAAGTTTCTTTGTGGAAGCTATTATAAGGATCTCGCATTGAACTACACGCAAAATTTGGAGCTTCTGTAAAATACCACCAAGGTGGGGGATTTCACTCTGGAGCACTGTTGCCATGGAACAGCAAGGCAATGCACCCTCAGAGAAAGCGCGAGCTCTACTTCGAAGTTCCACGAACCAGTAATAAGAAGTACAATATCGGTACATTACAACATCAAATATAGCTGCACTCCTTACAAGAATCGCTACAGGCAGAATTTGCAGAAATACGTGACGGTGGAGACTGATAGCTGGTAGTAACGCCGAACACCCCTTTGCTGAGGGTCCAGTAGGCGTAACGTGTTTCGGACGGGCAGAAGGATTACTCGTGAAGGCGGGTGGACGCCAGCGGACACCGACCTGTGCCGGCTGGGTATGAGCCAGGGAGGGTGGGGGGCGGGGGTGGCGGACAAAGCGCATTGTTCCCGCCGGCTCGGCGGCCATTGTGTGGGGGAAGCAGCCCCCGCCCACCCCGGCGTGGCACCGTGCAGGTAATGGCCACCTGGAAGCCTGCCTGTCTCCGCTAATGGTGCAACAGCTCTCCCTGCTCTCAGACTGAAGGGCGCCTGCCAGCGTATGTGTTTATTGCCGAGAGACAGGCTACGGCCTAATCTCCGTGACGCTGCCCGCGTGTATTGTGGGGCGGTCTTTGCTTGGCGTCGTAAAAACTTAATTTAACGTGAAGTACTCACTTGCTCTGCCAAGTGGAAGAAGCACATGCACAAGCATTTTAGTAAATGTAAATAAATGTTATAAATTTTCTAAAGCAAATGGAAAGTAAAACAAAACCTACATTTTATTGTTTATGGCAGTTTTAATATATTGGTACTCAATTTGATGTTTTTCTAGCGTATCTCTAACTTGTAAATTTTTCAGGTATCCTCCTGGTACACATTGTCAGTTCTCCACAATATTTCGGCAAACAGACTCGGTACCATATTTAGGTGGTTGTCCATGCACGTTGTCCATTACCCCCCCCCCCCCCCCCTCGGCCGTGTCAGTGATAGGGGGTGGTGAAGCCTAGCTGCGCTAAAGCCACTAGGTTCACACCTCACTGCATAAGAACACTTTGCTCTTTCCTGTACAGTGAGGTGTCTATCTACTGGTGATAGCACAGAGACTGGAGACCACAATTCGGAGCCGTGCGTCACCATCTCTCATCCCTCCCCCCCTCCTCCTCCAACACATCATCATCACCACGACCACCACTGAAGTTTCACGGACAGCAACAGCAGCAGACTGACACAGGGGGTAAGGGCTAATGTACACAGGATCTGAGCACAGCATTAGACATCAAGCACAACCAGAATACAGAAACAAACCCACCTACTGTTTTAGGTCTTAGTATATATCTATGTATTGTCACACTAATTGCAAACAGGAAATCAGAATTGTTGATAAATTTTAATATTTATGTGAAATCGTAACATACAAGCCAAGCGAGAAACCAACATGGCAAAATAGAGTAAAGAAACTGAAGAAATCAAGTTACATTACCAAAAGAAGCTACAAAAAAAATCTTCCCATAGAAGTAAAATTCAAACAATATAAAAGAGTTACACAACCAGAAATAACATAAGCAGCTGAAACCACTTTCAAAACAAGTAAAACAGCAGAAGTTGACACAGTACTAAAGACAGAAAGAGAAATAATTATGACATGCATAAATAAACAATATCAAGTAAATGTGCATTGGAGAATAGCTTCAAATGAAAGTGTAGAAGGAAACAGAACCAGTAACGATCACGACCAAGGTGAAATGTATCTCATCCTTTCGACATCTGATGAGAACACCAAAAGACAGAATTAGTAACGAAACAACACAAAAAATGTGCCATAGTAAGAGCACATTAAATGGATCACAGAAATTAGGGAAGTTATGAGAGAACTCCAAATTTCAGGAGATGACCTAAAAAGCAAAAGAGAGGATACCAGAATACTTCAAGACACTCGAACCAGACTAAAAACGAAGATCATTAAAAGGATTACAGGAAGGGTGGTCCCAGACAATGAAAGAAAGAAAATATCTGACAGAATGAAGAAGTATCAAGCAGAAAGAAGAGTAAAATACTCTTCATATGACAATAAATTGTAATAATCGTTTTATAACCACAATACTATTGAATTATTATTGAACTGAATTGTATATACATTTAATAACAAATTGTATAAACTCTTGTAGAACTGACCATAGTGGTCCAATGAAAGCCATAAAATAAAAAATAAATAGAAAATGTACATAACACCAATGACCTAGTGGGGAGTAATGTGCGGTCCTGAGTGATTACCTGATTTGTTGCTACAGTTTTAGGCTGCTGAGCGTTTGGTTCTGTTGAACTGATGTCTCACATTCGTTGGTCATTTTAAAATGTGGCACAGCTGTTTACCAACTGTCGGACCATTTTCTTCCGGTCTTCTTGGATTTTCTGCGAGGACAATTGCCAAGTCATAATTTTTTTTCCTAAATTTTCTTCTGTATGGTATATCAAGTTGTTTTATTCTTCCTCTCTTCAACTTTCCTTTAACTGTATCGATGAGTTTCATTGTTTCAATTTTCGCTTTCCTCCGTGTTTCATAGTATCCCATTACATGTCTAGCTAATTTGATTGGTTCCATTCTTTTAATAAACAGACATAATTTTGACTTGAGTATGGTATACTTCTCAATTTCTTTCCTTGTTCTTAGTCTGTACTTTCCTTCTTCAGTAAAAAAAAAGCCTTTCCTTCACTGTCTTTCTTTCTCTTTAAAAAGAGTGTTTCAGTTTCAGGAACATATTTTGGCATGATTACTGTGTTATGTCTCAGTTTGGTGTATTTTGGGATCCGTTGTTTGTCTTAAGTGTTTTTTATAAGCCTTAAAGCTGTTTACGATTTGGATCGTGGATTCTGTAGCCGGTCTTTTCCAGGAGAGTTTACTCGATGGCATTGCACAATTATTGAGTGAGAAACAACCTCGAGTTTCTACAGTTAGTTTTTACAATTTTGGGTGTCACGTTGTCGCTAGACGTGTAAAGTATTTTCTTCTCATAAATTTTATGATGCCTGAGAGTTAGTTTTGTCCTTGGCAAGATCTGTTTGGTCTGAAACCCATTCGTTTTCGTTAGTTTCGTATTCATGTTGTTGAGCTTGGTATTATAATTTGGGTTATATGACATTTATTACGTATGTTAATATCACACACTGCACAACATAATTAAAGCATCATTTTTTCCAAAACCCATTACTCGCATCCATTGGGACGCTGAAGTTTAAATTTTGGCTCAAATGTGCACACAATCTTCCCCTGTAATGGTTCAAAAGCGTGGTGCCTTCGAAGCTAACCTCTGGTACGGCGACGCTTCAACAGCAAAGTGTTGACACATGCGAAAAAAAGTCCATACCTCAGGAGTTCATGTGACTTGTGCGTTAATGACGTCACACGGGCACCAAAGTTCACCAAAATTCCGCTCAACGTCTCCATGGACGTGACACACGATGGGAAAGTTGTCATACCCAGCCTTACCCACATTTCAGCCGTCGCAAGGCGCCACGATTTTCTATCTTTACAGAGAAAGGTTGCACTCACTTTTGAGCTAAATGTCAATCTTAAATATGCCAATGGGGAGGGATGAATGGGTTTCGAAAAAATTACCATTTAATTCTGTTACCTAATGTATATGTACTAAGTAAGCCAATTTCAAACATATTTACAAGTGTGGTTATGAAATTGTCCTCTTGAAAAAGTCCATTTTTATGACTATGCAGCAGATGATGTGTAATTTACAGACTCCTTCTTGACCGAACCAGCTGCACTGACTAGTGAAGAACAAACGTACCTCGCAAAGAAAAATGTAAAATCCACCAACGGCATGTTGCTTAATGTACATTCATCACCAATGTTTGAATGTTACAGTTCTTACGTTGTCACTCTTCAATATTCGTTTACAAAAACAAGCACTTCAGTAAATTCTGATTCTAAGTGACAGTACGTACTTAGCACCAAAAAAGTCCATGTAGCAAGCCTGTTTTTCCACTGTTCATATATTATAATTTTCATATTACTTTGTCCATGACAACAAACACTTCAATCCATTTATACAAGTACTTCGACTTAACAATTATGTGTCAAAAGCAGTCCATTTAACATACCTGTATCTCCAACTTTCGTACTACTTCATTCCTTAGTAATCAATAGCAGATAGCACTTCAACACATGTTTACTTTAGATTCACAGTCCGTGATAAGCAGTGAAAGCAGTGCTTATAGCTGCCTCTACAAACACCTCATTTCCTCTTTTGCTGGCCGACAACAACCACTCTACTAGTAAGCTCACACTTTATCCTGTATGGATATCACTTATGTTCACATAAAGGTTACCCTACATTCAGTAATGAATAAGGTCCTAATTAACAAAACGCTATCTGACTACGCTCAGTTATATTTCTACAGACACCCGTACTTATATGGGCAGTGTAACATCTTGTTTATTATGTGTGATACTTTAGTACTGCTATTGGTTAACCTACCCCCTGTTGAATATTACTTGATTTCTAACAACATTTGAATAATGTGTAACACAGAGCCCCAGATTTATGCTTCCATGCATTATGTTGTTGTATGTCGTTTAAATAACCTTGCAACACCACAATAATGCAACCAAATAAATAAAATGTCTAGAAGCACATCCTGTATTTCTGGATTTCCGGAAATCATTTGACACGGTGCCCCACTGCAGGCTGTTAACAAAGGTACGAGCATAAGGAGTAAGTTCACATATACGCGAGTGGCTCAAATACTGCTTATATAGTAGAACCCAGTATGTTGTCTTCGACAGCGAATGTTCATCAGAGACAAGGGTATCATCAAATATCCCCCAGGGAAGTGCAGTAGACCGCTGTTGTTCCCTGTATACTAAATGATTTGGCAGACAGGGTGGGCAGCAAATTCTGGTTGTTCGCTGATGATGCCATGGTGTACGGTATGGTGTCGAAGTTGAGAGACTGTAGGAAGATACGACTTAGACAAAATTTCCATTTGGTGTAATAAATGACACATAGACCTAAATGTGCGCAAATGTAAGCGAATGAGTATGAAGATCAAACTTGTAACGTTTGGACGCAGTATTACTACTGTCCTGTTTGGTGCAATGTCATCGTTTTAATATCTGGACGTAACGTTTGTAATTATGTAATAGGCGTATTTAAACTGTTTTAGCATGTAATTATCTGAACTGTTTCTTATTTAAATTGTTTTGTTAATTAAATTGCATTGTGTATTATTGAGAAAGAGCGGGAAACCGCGCATAGATACATTTTGAGAAAGAGCGGGAAACAGCGCGCAGTAATACATCTGTAATGGTAGCAGGGATTGTCTGCACCAAAAACCATTGTTGGCGGCGAGACCGCACTTTTGTAGCATTGAGCGTTGGAAGCGAGCAGTTGCGAGTAAGATGTGAGACGAGGCAGTCGTAGCTAGCGAGACATGAGAGGAGGTCGCTGTAAGCGAGGTATGAATTAACACTTTGAAAGAAGCGGTGTGCTCGCCAGCCACTCGCTATATGTAGCGCAATGCTAGTTTTTTTAAGAATTTTTGTAAAGAACTATGCCCCTTGTAATTGTTTGTCAAGATCGTTCTCAGAATATAGTTATGTAATTTTGATGGAAAATTAGCTATGTAGCGCAACGCTACTTTTTTAAGAATTTTTGTAAAGAACTATACCCCTTGTAATTGTTTGTCAAGATCGTTCTCAGAATATAGTTAACTTCTACCAGATTAAATGCATTAAGAATTTTCTATCCCAAAATCATTCACGTAAATGCTTTACGGAATTTATTGTTATCTTGAAAGAAAAGTCTAAACTGAGCTTCAGCTTTTATCAAATCTAAATTAACTTCAACTTAAAGAATTCCAGTCACAAAGTATTATGAAACTCCACCAGCAGCTTATAATTATGTTAAAGAGAAGTAAGTATATTCATTCCACAGTTTGCTGTAGCAGTCAGATGGCGATCCAATGTAAATAATGAAAGGTAAGAATCAGTCTTAATAATTTCAGGTAACGACTGAGGGCCACGGCGATAACACATTTTTATGTTTCGTCGTAATAATCAGCAGGTAGTCTTGACAGAGCAGCAGTTAAAAGATTTTAAGAGACGCAGCGTTCAGTCAGCAAGCAAACGTTCATCCAATATTAGACGGGAAGGTTTCACTTGGCGATATCCATTCAGCACGACATTTTAGTGAATCTACTGTGGATATGAATATACTGACTTTGATAATAGTGTGAATAAGTTACTGTTAAGTGGCGCAACGCATATACTAAAGTGTATAACTTTTATTCACAGGTCATCGGCAATTCTGTTTGCTTTATTGATTCGGCGTTGAAAAGTGTTTGTTCAGTGTTGAATCCGCTTTGAACAGTGATATATTTTGTTGCGTGTGATGATTATAGACAATGTCCCGCAGAATAATTACTCGTTCTCAAACTGATAAAACTTTTTGTTGCGTGCGATGATTATAGACAATGTCCCGCAGAATAATTACTCGTTCTCAAACTGATAAAACTGTACAAAATACTGACGAGAGATTCTTTTCTGGAATAGGCAGTAATAATACGTGTGAAAACCCTGATTCTGAAACGTTAGGTGAACAGACATTTAATAACTGTAACAATATGGAAGCGTTTAACGAACAAGTAACTTCAGAAATGCCCACAGACAATGAAACGGTAGTGCAAAATAATTTGGCATTAAATGCAACAGACGGTACACAGTCACAAATTCCGCATAGTAGACATAACAGTTTCAGTAACGAAACCACTACAATGCAGTCAGACAGAGAGACTCCATTAAGCACTGATTTAGATTCAAACGGTACACAGCTACACAACCTGCGTAGCAGATCCAACAGTTCTCATGACCAAAATTCCGAAATTACGGAAAACGTGACGCAGTCACAATCATCTGAGGATGTTCAAATGAACACAGATCTACAGCCTTTAACAACGAATACAAATACACACAGAAGTCAATCCGAAACGGATCCAATAATGGCATTTTTGCTACAAATGAGACAAGACATGAATCAAAACTTTAACAGAGGGTCACAAGAATTAGAAAAAAGGTCACAAGATCTAAAAAACGAAATTAAGGCAGAACACGCACACACAGATCAGAAATTAGACAACATGTACCAAAATCTAAAACACGAAATCAAAGTAGAAATTCAAACAGTCGCTGAAAAATGTTCACAATCAACACAAGAATTACGCGACAAAATTCAAGAAATATCCGATAACCAAGCAACATTTGCAGTTAGTATACGGGAAACAATGACAGAAAACTTTGCTAAACAAAACGCTCAGATTGATGAACGTTTTAACAATCACACAGAAAACTGTTTGATACGTCACCGTAAACTGGTGCGATCGCAGGATAAAGAACGAAAAGAATTACTACAAACAATCACTAAACAGCGTCAGGACGACAAAAAGAAAGTGTTTGCCCAGGGCAAAACATATGTAGACAATCACATACAGTCGATCTCTGAAGAAATCGAAACGGTCAAAGAAACAAATAATCAAATACAAGACAGGCTTACAGAAATCCAAACACAGACAATCGATGTGAAAACTTCTACAGACACTGAAATCCAGAATGTTAAAGATAAATTAACAGAGGACGTTCAGACACTAACTGACAAAATAGAACACATAGAAATTAACCATGACACAGAAAATTTAAAGGCAGATTTTAAGAAAGTCACCAAAAGCAACTGTAAATTACGAAACGAACTGACAGAAAAGATCAATGAACTCACTACAAGAATAGATCTTTTAGATACTAACAATGACGAGAGATCAGACGACACTGCACCAGTCCCAGTGCAACAGAACTCTAATAGTAATAACACGCCATTGACAAATATACAACAAACTATCACAGATCTAAAATCGCGTAATGATTCATTGCATCAGCAAATAAATTCTCTACAGCAAGAGATAGCGGACGCACAAGAAACCGCCGCACATAATCATTTTCAACAGAACACACACCGTTACGAAATGCCTCAGATCCATAATACATATAATGTTGGTAGACTTCAGAGAGTAAGAGATTTTACCCAGGAAGAAAGACACCCGAATCCATATTCAAGACAATACGACAACACTTACACACACAGACATGACAGTTTTGATCACAAACATTTTCTTTCAGTTAGAAAGTTTAAAACATTTAAAAACGACAGGGCGCAAATACATCCGTTGGATTTTATCCAACAGTTCAGGGGAGCACTTCCACCATCATGGACAGTACAACATAAGTTAGAATTTATTGTCAGTTTTCTTGAAGGAGAACCAGCACGACGAATGCGACCAATTGCTAGACAATGTTTTTCCGTAGAAGCATTTGAGGAAGCATTTTTATCAGCATATTGGTGTGACACTACACAAAACAGCATCAAAGATCGGCTACTTAGTTTGCCAAACTTTGAAAATTCTACCTTTCCAACAATCACACAATTTTTCGAGTACATGGTGGAACAGAACCAGTACCTCAACGAGCCATACAGTCAATCGGCATTAATACAGCTTTGCATTTCAAAACTGCCCAGAGCTTTGAAAGTGTCATTACTGACAGGGCAACAAAAGGACAATGTATCCGCTTTTAGAGACATCTTACAACTATTAGAAGCACACCAGGCAGACTACGCATTTGTTAACAAAAAATTTTCACGACAGAACGGAAAACAAACAAACTCAGCTACTTTTGAACAAACACGATTTGGTAATAACAATCCGAGTAAACGCTTTCGCAGCGAAAATGACAACGAAAACAGGAGTAATGAAAAACATTATACTGACACGGTAAATTTATATTCAGGACAGCAACAGAATCCGAGACTTAACACGCAACCGAATAGGTCAAATTTCCATATGAATCATCGCTCAGATAATGCGACCGGGGAAGGCCATTACGCGGGTCGACCGCAAAATGAACAAAAACAAACGTTTCTACGGGGTGCAGGTGGGCTGCCGTACAGTCACAGTTATAACGACAGGAGAAAAGAAAACCAACACAGACCGCCGAGGACGTTCCACAATGACAATTTTAACGGAAACTACAACAGGGCCCAACAGCTGCGTTACCGTATGAATGTACCAGACACCAGATTTCATCCACCAGACACTGCTAATAATCAAAACGGCAGAACTGTACAGTTGATAGAACACATACCAAAGTCCCAAGCTGAAAATCACATATCGGAAGAATTATGACTAGAGAAAACCTGCAATGAATCTCTTAATGTCGATACTATGAAATCACACAGAGAAAACATAACGACCGAAAATGCCATTACATTTGACGACGTGAGAGACACATTGTTACAGGAAAAACCAATCCTACAGAAAACAATATATCACCCAATAATAGAGATAAATTTACAGTCGCACAATATTTTAGCGATAATTGATTCAGGTTCACCTATGTGCGTAATTAACGAAGACACATTTAACAGATGCAATAGCAATAATGATTACCCAGTATTTCCTTTAAACAGAACGAAGGTCAAGGGAGCTTTTGCAGGAAAAGGCATTGAAGTTAAAAGACAGACACAATTAACATTTGTTTTTGCAGGGGAAACGTTCCACAGTGATTGTTGGATAGTTCCGAATTTAACAACAGACATGATATTAGGAATAAATTTTCTTGTTCAGTACGATGCGAAGATTGACTTCAAATCGTCATACCTCACACTACAAAAGGAAAACAGGGAAGTGATCGTAAGATTTCAAAACACAGTATCCTCCGAAGAACAAAATAAATCTGAATTTGGTAAAGCGTCAATAAAATTTCTAGGGCACATTATCTCACAAACAGGTATCGCACCAGACCCTGACAAATTGCAAGCACTGAAAGACATCGACGTGCCAACAAACAAAAAGGAACTTCGGAGCTTTTTAGGTCTTATCAATTATTTTAGAAAATTTATCCACTACAAAGCATTAGACACGCCCTTGCTATACCAGCTTACAAGTAAAAACACACTTTGGTCATGGAATGAAGACGTTGAAGCTGAATTCGAGAACTTGAAAGAAGCGTTATTAAAAGCACCTTTGTTATCACACCCTGACCCAACACAAAACTTTTCCGTTGCAACAGATAGTTCAACCACAGCACTAGGAGTACATATTTTCCAAGAAATAAAGGAAGAAGATAAGTCAGTCGTGAAACACATTGCTTTTGCAAGCAGGATACTTTCTCCAGCAGAGCGCAATTATTCTGTAACAGAATTAGAGACACTATGTGTAATTTACGCTTTTAAGCGATTCCGTCATTTTCTATATGGCCGACATACAACAATATATACCGATCACCGAGCAATCCAGTTTTTATTGTCAGCAAAACTTACGCACGATAGATTAAGCCGCTGGAAATTATACTTACAAGAGTTTGATTTTACCATTATACACATTCCAGGCACGCAGAATACTGTTGCCGACGCATTGTCGAGGTCCATTCACAATAAACGCATGGAGAAAGAAAATACCTTTTGCTACAACAACCATAGTATTATGTATATTAAACAAGTAGCTTTCGAAAACTTTATATCAGCAGCATTACAGGATATAGAGAGAGAACAGCAGAAAGATGAAACACTGAAAGAGATTGTAACGCTTTGGAAAGACAGAAGTAACGCTAAAGTCAGACTTCATTACACTGTACATCAAAATATACTCTTTATTCGATCATACCGAGACGGTAATAATTGGCTTTTATGCATTCCGGAAGGGATCGTAAATAAACTGATATGGTATACACATCTAAGTTATGGACACTACGGAGCGAGGAAATGCTTTCTGATTCTGCGACAAAATTGCCACTTTAATAACATGGAAAAACACATAAGAAAAGTAATAGCATCATGCAAGATATGTCAAAAAGCTAAATCATCAACAGTGTCACACATTCCACCATTGTATCCCATCATACCGGTTAAGTTAAGACACGTGGCAGCAGTGGATCTTTTCGGTCCAATCCCCAGAACAAATAATGGTTATAGTTATATTTTTGTAGCTGTAGAACTAACATCCAAATTTGTAACATTTTCTCCACTAAGGAAAGCAACAGCAAGAACAGTATCAAGAGCGTTTGTAAGAGATTTTCTATCAGTAGTAGGACGTGTACAGAAGGTTATTTCGGATAACGGTCCGCAGTTTAGGTCAGACGTATGGAAGAAAATGTTAGAAAGTAAGAACATAACACCTATTTACATATCAAGATATCACAGTTCTTCCAACCCATCAGAAAGAATAATGAAAGAGATCGGGAAGTTATGCAGAATTTATTGTCATAAAAGACATACAACATGGGATAAATATATTTTACAGTTTCAAGAAGTGATAAATGCAGTACCCAATGAATCTACGATGCTATCACCAACCGTAATACTGACAAATAAAGACCCACCGAACAAAATTACCGAACTAATTACTTTTCCTAAGACGCGTAGGCTTCGACATTGTGAAATAATAGACACAGCATTAGCAAACACTAAAAGAGCTGCAGATCGGCGGAAGAAACAACAGAAGCAGGTAAGTCGACTACAGAAGTACGAGATTGGCGACAAAGTACTGATTCGCACTCATTTTCTTTCCAACAAAGGTAAGCACAGATGCCGTAAATTCGAACTTCTGTATGCAGGCCCTTACAGAGTTCGTAATATTCCACACGCTAATGTAGTGCATGTGGAAACGCTACGTAAGAAGAAATCATTAGGGAATCATCATGTATCCAACGTGAAACATTTCTTGACTTAAATTTTTGCATTTCAGCTGACGAAAGGACGGCGTGACACGTAAGTATGCAACAATGGTAGTTTCAGCGCGCTTCAGTAACAAACAAAGCCGCGACACGCAGCGGGCCGCTAATATTTCACCGTACCTTAAAGAACACAGCAGTACTTAATGATGCTACGCCAGCCAAGACAAATAAAAACACGAGAAACATTTCCTAACTTAAAGAGAACATGCAGACACCGACACGACGTATGAATTTGTGCACTGAGAGCTCATAAAGGAAAGAAATTTTTTTTATAACGTGACATAATTACTTAAGAAAATGTCGATTTTTGCAATAGCTAAACTGATAATATAGATCGTTCATTAATCAATTATTTTAGTGGTAACATTAACATGTACTCTTTATTCCAGAAAGCAGCATTGTTGTCACACGTCATCAAAATGAAACTTAGTTTTAGTTAGAATAAGGATGTGAATCTTTAGGTCACGCAGATAGCTGACGCTAATTGTCATTACAGAAATTTTATAGGTCATGCCGGGAGCTGACGTGATTTTGCAGCAGTTAATATTATGATAAAGTGTTTTATAGGTCATGCCAGGAGCGGACGAGAAGTACCAGAAGATGTTTATTGAAGTCATGCCGTGCACTGACGATAATTAATACTGAATGTTTTATAATAAGTCATGCCGTGCGCTGACGTTAATTAATGCTGAATGTTTATAACAGGTTATGTAGAGAGTTGACACAGATGCAGAAGAAGAATGTGTATGTTATGTTAGTATATAAGAAATGTATAATGTTAAGAAATAATTTTGCTAGCATGTGACACATTGCAACACTATGGATGGGGACCACACATTACAATGTCTAACCAGAATAATGTTTACCTTAATTTTCAGCTGCAAAAGAATACTTTAAATAATTTTATGACAGTAATTTTATTGTATATTATGACCTGACATTTGACGACTCATAACTGACGACTACACCCCTGAATGGAAGATAAAATTTTAGAACAGTAAGTCAAGAAATGCATTGTCAACAAAATTTATAATTAATGATGTAAGAAACTAAGATATGTAAATACAGAATAAGTAATAATGTACTTGTCTATAACAAATCTATATACTATCAAATACTGAATAAGTAGGAACTTTTATGTCTTTTATATATGGGAATAATTTTCTGGAAGAATTCTTAAATTAAAACTACATATTGTGACAAATTACGACACAACATATTTTGTCATAGGGAAAATTATTTGGTAGTCAAATTATGGTACCAACAATGTCCGTGAACCCATTGCCAAAACAATTTTACCTGTACCTTAATTCCTGTGCATCCCCATGGTTATTGAGCACAGGATCAGTGAATTGTGAAACACGTGACTTCAACCAATGATGTTCTCGACGAGGTGTTTGCATACCTAGATGCACACCACAGCCCGATGTATGTCAATTGGTGCCTGCATACATAGATACACACCACAGTATGATGTACGACAATAGGTGTTTGCATACCAAGATGCACACCACCAACCTTAATGGACCATTGGAGATGGAACTTAATCCTGATGTGGCTGCGGCAACTCAGGCTATTCGACGACGTACTTAGTGTTTGGGTACACTAAAATTATAGGGGCAAGGCGATGATGGAACCACATGGCGAAACCTGGCGTTGTGCTATGTGAGGGAAAGGAACAGACTTTTGAGTGCATTCACAGACAGTTGCCAGTGCTTTGACCATGCTATCCAATTCCTTTTGTACCTTCCTTAATTGTGGTACTAAGAGATGCCAATTTGAATTAAACGTTTCATAATATAAACTTTCAATTGCTTCATATGATCTGTAAATTGATTTTCACATTTACTCTTATTCTTGTTGTTAAATTTAAGGGAACCAAATTTTACTTGATGTACAATTCCTACTAAAACCCTTTCTATTTACATATTCTCTTTATTAGAGATAGACAAATCATTTCGTATGACAGCATTTGTGTATACACTTTGTTCAAACTATTTTCTATAATCAAATTTTATACTTATGTTGAGTCCATATGACTCAACAACGTAGTAAAATTTTAAGAAAGCCGAGTAGCGGCATATGTAATTATGTAATAGGCGTATTTAAACTGTTTTAGCATGTAATTATCTGAACTGTTTCTTATTTAAATTGTTTTGTTAATTAAATTGCATTGTGTATTATTGAGAAAGAGCGGGAAACCGCGCATAGATACATTTTGAGAAAGAGCGGGAAACAGCGCGCAGTAATACATCTGTAATGGTAGCAGGGATTGTCTGCACCAAAAACCATTGTTGGCGGCGAGACCGCACTTTTGTAGCATTGAGCGTTGGAAGCGAGCAGTTGCGAGTAAGATGTGAGACGAGGCAGTCGTAGCTAGCGAGACATGAGAGGAGGTCGCTGTAAGCGAGGTATGAATTAACACTTTGAAAGAAGCGGTGTGCTCGCCAGCCACTCGCTATATGTAGCGCAATGCTAGTTTTTTTAAGAATTTTTGTAAAGAACTATGCCCCTTGTAATTGTTTGTCAAGATCGTTCTCAGAATATAGTTATGTAATTTTGATGGAAAATTAGCTATGTAGCGCAACGCTACTTTTTTAAGAATTTTTGTAAAGAACTATACCCCTTGTAATTGTTTGTCAAGATCGTTCTCAGAATATAGTTAACTTCTACCAGATTAAATGCATTAAGAATTTTCTATCCCAAAATCATTCACGTAAATGCTTTACGGAATTTATTGTTATCTTGAAAGAAAAGTCTAAACTGAGCTTCAGCTTTTATCAAATCTAAATTAACTTCAACTTAAAGAATTCCAGTCACAAAGTATTATGAAACTCCACCAGCAGCTTATAATTATGTTAAAGAGAAGTAAGTATATTCATTCCACAGTTTGCTGTAGCAGTCAGATGGCGATCCAGTGTAAATAATTAAAGGTAAGAATCAGTCTTAATAATTTCAGGTAACGACTGAGGGCCACGGCGATAACACATTTTTATGTTTCGTCGTAATAATCAGCAGGTAGTCTTGACAGAGCAGCAGTTAAAAGATTTTAAGAGACGCAGCGTTCAGTCAGCAAGCAAACGTTCATCCAATATTAGACGGGAAGGTTTCACGTTGCAGAGCGTTAATGAGATGGAACGAGAATGTGAGTACTGTGTTAGTGAAAGTGCATATAGAACGTTGGTGCGACCTATTCTTGAGTACTGCACGAGTGTTTGGGATCCACAACAAATCGGACTGAAGGAAGACATCGAGGCAGTTCAGATGCGGATTGCTAGATTTGTTACCGGTAAGTTAGAACAACACGTAAGTGGTACGGAAATGCTTCAGAAACTCAAATGGGAATCCCTGGAGGGAAGTCGATGTTCTTTTCGAAAAACATTATTGAGAAAATTTAGAGAACCGGCATTTGAAGCTCACTACCAACGATTCTACTGCCACCAACATACATTGCGCATAAGGACCACGAAGATAAGATAAGAGAAATTAGGGCTCATGCGAAGGCATATAGACAGCCGTTTTTCCTTTGCTCTATCTGCGAATGAAACAGGAAATAAGTGGTACAGGATATTTTTCGCCACACACCGAACGGTGACTTGCGGAATACCTGTGTAGATGTAGATTTAATTGTAGAAGCTCTTGAGGTAACATATTGTCTGTGATCTGAGTCAGTTAATTAAATTTGCGAAAGGTGCGATTTTAAATAAAAGTATCGGATTTGTGTTAACTTTGACAATTACTGTGTTTCAAAATTACAAATCTCTTACATGGATCTACTCTCACTGCAGTCTTACAAAGACCGTTTCGTTAACATAAGTTCAAAAATGCGTTGAAAATATAAAAAGTATTTTGTGAATGAAATATTGGCTAGCTAAACCCTATCACGCCCATCTGAAGCAACACGTAAGCAAATGGAATCTGTCCCCCATTATCGCAACCGCGGCTGCCACTCTGCACTCATTGGATAACATTGCCTAAGCAACCACACTGTTCCAATATAGTTCCGCACGTTGTAAAATAAAGAAGCATATTATCTTCTGTTGTAGAATGGGCGCAGAGACAGAAGATATATATTTTCTTATAACCACTTTGTTTATAAGAACCCATTGCTAACTTCATGAGTCTCTCTCTCTCTCTCTCTCTCTCTCTCTCTCTCTCTCTCTCTCAGTATGTACTAAGGCAGCCCCCCTCTTTATTGCACCATTACAACCACGAGAAAAATACAACTTCATTCCAGAGCAACCCAAACGGAATAGACTGAAGCACGCCTTGTTTTCCTCCAAGACCCGCTGGCCGTGTGAAGGGACCACGCTCTCGCTAGATATTGGCGCCGGCCGATGTGACCGAGTGGTTGTAGACGCTTTAGTCCGTATTCGCGCGACTGATACTGTCTCGCGTACGGATCCTGCCTCGGGCATGGATGTGTTTATGTCCTTAGGTTAGTTAGCTTTAAGTAGTTCTAAATTCTAGGGGACTGATGTTCTTAGATGTTAAGTCAAATAGTGCTCAGACCCATTTGAACCATTTAGACATTGGCTGCAACCACACTCTCCTCAATGACCTCACGCAGATACATTCGTGGGAACGAAGCAGCCTTGAATATGTGGAAGTCTATCAGTGTCCCACAGACATAACAGCAAAGACTAGTAACGAGACATATCTACGTAAAAATAGAAAATATAGAAGATGCCCGATTATGATGGATACCTTTCAATCCATTCACACTGCTACCTATCTATTCGATACCTCCTCCCTCTCGCATACTGTTAAAAGAATTGTAACTTTAAACCCTTTTATACTGACAGATACACTTGCACATACGCCACATTTTAATTTTTTTGTGGAATATACACTCACGCAAAAGATCGCAACCCCAAAGATAGTTAATGAAAGGAATGAAATTTTGGGAATATGTTTATGTAACGTACTTAAGTGATTAACATTGCAGGATCACAGGTTAATGCAAACGTGAGATAAGCCACAGCAGATGTGAAACGCTAGTACCTTAATAACTGACGTAACAGCCAGAATGTTGAATGCAAGCATGCAAATTTCCATGCGTTGTGTTGTACAGGTCACTTTGTGGGCTGGAGTTCCATGTCTGTTGTAGGTCGGTCAGTACAAGAACGGTTTGTACTGTTTGTGGATGATGCTATAGTTCTCGTCCGATGACGTCCCATATTTGCTCGAATGAAGACAGATCTGGTGATCCAACCGACCAAGGGACATGTCGATACTCTGTACAGCATGCTGCGTTACAACAACGGTATGTGGGCCAATGGGATCCTGGAGTGATGTTCATGAATCGTAGCACAAAAGGTCAAAGCTGACGTACCAGTTTGCAGTCAGGGAGCTTGTGGTAACCACGAGAATGCTGCTACTGCCATACGAAATCGCACTGCAGACCGGAACTCCACGTGTGGGTCAAGTGTGTACAGCACACAGACAGGTTGGTCACGGGCCCTCAAGTGGCCTCCATTTACCCAACACACGGCCATCTCTGGCACAGAGGCAGAACCAGTTTTCAACAGAAAGCCCAACAGGCGTCCAACCTGCCCTCCAATAAGCTCTAGGTTGACACCACTGAAGTGGAAAATGACGGTGGTTTGCGGTCAGTGCAATGAACGCTACAGGCCTTTTGCCTCGCAGCTGTCCTCGTAACAGATTATTGTCACTATACCGCCAACTCCTGATCACACTGCTGGTGCAGATGCAGCTACAATACGCCATCCATACGCCAAATGTGATGGTCATGCCTCTCGGTAGAGCCGCATGGCCGTCCCTTCACAATTAGTTGCTCGTACCACTGTCTGATGTACATGGACTTAAATTTGGAAAAAAATGGTTTATATGGCTCTAAACACTACGAGACCTAACATCTGAGGTCATCAGTCCCCTACACTTATAACTACGCAAACCTAACTAACCTGAGGGCATCATACACTGAAAGATTCCCGTCAAACCTCTTTCCATAGGGACGCCAGATGAAAGTTGATGTCGGCAAGCCCTGAATGAAAATTGCACAACGGCTAACTGGGGAGGGGAGCTTGAGAGTGCTACCTAGAGAGCGTGCCCTTTCTGTATGATACTAGGCAAGGGGTTGGAGGGCTCACACGCTGATGTGTGGGTCCCTGCTTTCTATATCTTTTATTTTAAGTGAATTACTTTAACTTGACTTTAAGGTATGTTGATTACCCATATATTTTAAACATTATCTCGACTTGACAGCGATTGCAGCAATTGTTCCAGTTTACAGATATTACAATTTTACAACTTATAGCTCGGGTATATTATATACTGATCTGCAAGCACATTTCTACGGGCAAGACGGCATTGCGTTGGCCAAATGTATATCACCAAAGTCTCCCAATATTTTACATACGACATCCTCTACGTGAGGAGGATAACGGGCAAACTGGGGAACAGATACATTAACACAGGGGGTCAAATTTCCGAAATTAAACGAGAACATTCATTTCTTTACACAATCCGAAGCTGGAAATAAAAGAATTAGTACAAATATTCAAATACCTCTCTTCCATGCGTGAACATTGAGACAGACGCACTGAGAGCACGTCTGCTCACTTACCCGTCTTCTGTAACACTCCTCAAATATGGCGGGCACCCGGAGGTCTTCCTGGGCCCTGGTGGAGGGGATGGTCGAACCACTTGGCCGTGACCAACCTCTCCGCCCCAAATCTTGTGACACTGTAACGTCTTTGACTTTTACCTGCCTGTGATGTCTCTCTGATCCCCCACCCAGGATTTAGGTTGGCACTACTCTTCTACAAAACTACTTCCCAACTAAGATTCGGCCACGCTTTACAGAAAGGTGTGAGGAGGATTAGGAAAGTTCATGTTCAGATTCACATTCACGTAAAAGAAATGCATAATACACGTCACATATAAATACGTATTATGAAGCCTGACACATTTCTTTCCACCCGTCCACGTGGGTTCTGTTGCACCCGCGGCCGGCCGCGTCGTGCACTAAAATTGGCGGCAGAGCCATTTGTATTTCTCGATGCGAGCGAGCAGTGAAACCTGCTGCTCACAGAGCGGAAACTACTATACAGTTTCAACACACCCATGCGCGAGGTAGTATTCGAACTTGCGATCGTAGCAGCAGAGTGGTTCCGGACTGAAGCGCCTAGAACCGCTCGGACACACAGGGCCGGCTTCAGTTTGGAGTAGAATTCTCTGTGAAATGAATCTAGTGTTACTTTACACCACAGCACCCATGCTTAACTGACTGCATCATCACTTATGCAACCATCACTTTCAAAATCCACTATTGAAATCTCTATAATGTATTTTTTCATTGTGAGCATTTGTATCCAGGACATATCTTTGGAGTCAATGGTTCAAATGGCTCTGAGCACTATGGGACTTAACATCTGTGGTCATCAGTCCCCTAGAACTTAGAACTACTTAAACCTAACTAACCTAAGGACATCACACACATCCATGCCCGAGGCAGGATTCGAACCTGCGACCTTAGCAGTCGCGCGGTTTAGGACTGAGCGCCTCAACCGCTAGACCACCGCGGCCGGCTTTGGAGTCAATCATGGCAGATTTCAGTCCATTGCTGCAGGATTCTTCCGGTTATAGCACCAACCATGACATCAACGGCTTCTGTCTGCGTTTATGGAACTTCGTTTTGTACATCTCGTGTGAACCAGTGGTATTTCCTTTCAGTTGTTTGCTTTTTTTTTTTTTTTTTTTTTTTTTTTTTTTTTTTTTTTTTTTTTAGCTTCCAGGTGTGTATCGTCGAAGATTATTATTCGATGTGGATTCCATTCCTTTGCGATGGTAAAGTCTAGGACTAGAGACTGGACAATCTGGAATTTTCCGGAGGACGTTCCAAATCTCACGGGAGCTGGGAAAAGAAAGATTTTCCCCAAATCCGAGCGTAATGCGATACAGGGATATGTCTGCATTCTGTTAGTTAGTTTGCAAAATACGGTTACGAGATTTCTTCCGCAGGCAGCGAGAGTTGAACCATTGAGAGTGCTCATGTGAGAAACAAGCTAATCAGTCAGCAGTAAACAGCATTGATCGACTAGGAGATCTAAATATTTGTTATGTCTGGAGAGCT
Source organism: Schistocerca gregaria (assembly GCF_023897955.1). Classification (NCBI taxonomy): domain Eukaryota; kingdom Metazoa; phylum Arthropoda; class Insecta; order Orthoptera; family Acrididae; genus Schistocerca; species Schistocerca gregaria. The sequence goes on from NC_064921.1 coordinate 187,102,340, forward strand.
GCTCGGAAATGGGATTGGTTATGGACCTCGAAGAGAGAAGAGGCAAGGTCTAACGGGACCAGCCGCCAGAGGATTACTGTAACTTCTAAGTTTCGTAAGAAAACAGTTATTTTCCGCATGAACGTCCTATTCATCTAGATCGCCCTAAGTAAATTCGTACAGATCAAAATGAAGAGTATATCAAGGAAATGCTATTTATTTAGAAAGGAGACGTTAACCACAATGACTTCCTTTCTTATAAGTTTATTTATTACGAAGTTATGAACAGCGTTACGTCTTTTTTTTAAATAGCACCCTATATTTTCTGTTTCGTAGCACAATTCCTCTCCTCAAGACCTGTTCGAAAGCGTACCACAGCGTACCAGGCATGTAAGGACAATATTACCAGAAACTTAAACAAAACTGACGTTGAATCTCCTGTACTGGCAGACAGTTCACAAACCAAGATAACATAACTTATCTACTTGCTGGACTGGATAGCATACAAATGGAAACACAAGGAAAGTATAAACCAGTCATTTAGTAAACTGTCTTGATTTGAAGATTTCTGTGAGTACAACGTACACCAACAAAGCAAAAGGATAAATGATCCTCATCTGTGAAGTATCTAAGTCATCAGAAGAGTAATTACTATAATGGTTATTATTTACAATATAGATAAATATAGTACAGTAATGTAGTAACTTAAAATGATATGTTGTGTACAGAAATAGCAGAACATGAATCAAACTTGTATCATAATTTCTAGTCTTTTGTGGTTGAAGGTACGCATAATGTCCCTAAGAGGAATATGTGCTTATATTTCTCTTACCGTTAAACTCTTCACACAAACGAAAAAAGTATGAAGGAAATTCGTGACCTCAACATGATGTATAAAACCGCTAAATATTTTCTCCTTAACATGAATGATTACATTCTGCATTCGTAAAGGAAAAGAAAAATGTCAGGTGAATATGGATCGGTTGAAAGGAACGAACGAGGAAGCCGGCTGGTAGAGTTTTGCACAGAGCATAATTTAATCATCACAAAAACATGGATTAAGAATCGTAAAAGAAGGTTGTATACCTGAGGAGACCTGGACACAACATATGGTTTCAAACTGATTGTATAATAAAATAAAAGAGATTTAGGAAGCAGGTTTTAAATTGTAAAACATTGGTTATGAAACTTAAAAAAATAGAAAAAGGTAGGAAATTAAGGAGATGGAAACTGGATCAGCTAAAAGAACCAGAGATTGTTCGAGTATAATGTCTTTTCTGGAGACTAGAAATCTACTTTGTAGGAATCAGCATGGGTTTCGAAAAAGCTCGCGCTATTCGTCCACGAGACTCAGAAGGCCTTAGACATGGGTTTACAGGTAGATGACGTGTTTCTTGACTTCCGCAAGGCGTTTGACACAGTTCCCCACAGTCATTTAATGAACAAAGTAAGAGCATACGGACTATCAGATCAATTGTGTGATTGGATTGAGGAGTTCCTAGATAACAGAACGCAGCATGTCATTCTCAATGGAGAGAAGTCTTCCGAAGTGAGAGTGATTTCAGGTGTGCCGCAGGGGAGTGTCATAGGACCGTTGCTATTCACAATATACATAAATGACCTGGTGGATGACATCGGAAGTTCACTGAGGCTTTTTGCAGATGATGCTGTGGTGTATCGAGAGGTTGCAACAATGGAAAATTGTACTGAAATGCGGGAGGATCTGCAGCGAATTGACGCATGGTGCACGGAGTGGCAATTGAATCTCAATGTAGACAAGTGTAATGTGATGCGAATACATAGAAAGATAGGTCCCTTATCATTTAGCTACAAAATAGCAGGTCAGCAACTGGAAGCAGTTAATTCCATAAATTATCTGGGAGTACGCATTAGGAATGATTTAAAATGGAATGATCATATAAAGTTGATCGTCGGTAAAGCAGATGCCAGACTGAGATTCATTGGAAGAATCCTAAGGAAGTGCAATCCAACAACAAAGGAAGTAGGTTACAGTACGCTTGTTCGCCCACTGCTTGAATACTGCTCAGCAGTGTGGGATCCGCACCAGATAGGGTTGATAGAAGAGATAGAGAAGATCCAACGGAGAGCAGCGCGCTTCGTTACAGGATCATTTAGTAATCGCGAAAGCGTTATGGAGATGATAGATAAACTGCAGTGGAAGACTCTGCAGGAGAGACGCTCAGTAGCTCGGTACGGGCTTTTGTTAAAGTTCCGAGAACATACCTTCACCGAAGAGTCAAGCAGTATATTGCTCCCTCCTACGTATATCTCGCGAAGAGACCATGAGGATAAAATCAGAGAGATTAGAGCCCACACAGAATCATACCGACAATCCTTCTTTCCACGTACAATACGAGACTGGAATAGAAGGGAGAACCGATAGAGGTACTCAGGGTACCCTCCGCCACACACCGTCAGGTGGCTTGCGGAGTATGGATGTAGGTGTAGATGTAGATGTAGATTGTTGACAGCTTTGAACGGAGCATTAGACAAGGGAAGGAACACAGTAGAAGATCAATGGGTAGCTTTAAGAGATGAAATAGGAGAGGATCATAGTTACAAAGATAAGATGTGGTAGAAATCCTTGGCTAACACAGGAGATGTTGAAATTAACTAATGACAGGAGAAAACATAAAAATGCACCAGATGAAGCAGGTGAAAGGGAATACAAACATCTAAAAAATTAGACTGACAGGGAATGCAAAATGGCCAAGCAGGAATGGTAAGAGGATAAACGTAAGGATTTAGAAGCATATTTCATTAGGGGAAAGACACGTACCGTGCACAGGAAAATGAAAGCGGCATTTCGGAAAAACAGGCGAAGCTGTGTGAATACGGAGGTTGTAACTTAAATAGTGGCAACACTGCTGTGGAGACACTATGCAATGGAGTCTACTGTTTTCGCTGATAGCACAAGTTGTTGACATACCTACCTTACCTCCGAGCAAATAGAGTAGCCCGTCCCACGTCACCGACGTGCTCGCAATCAAGGGAAACAGTCACTTGTGAGCGAGCGATCTAACGTAACAGTGTCACTATGTTTTCGAAACAGGAACAACGGAACTGGATCAAGATTGAATGTACCAGTGGTCGTACAGCACGACAGTGTCATCAAGGTCTTCAAGAGGTGCGCGGGGAATCGGCATTGCCTTACAGAACAGTGGCACGCTGGGTAAAAGCATTCAACAAAGGTCGGCAAACTGTGGCAGACATGCATCGTCCTAGCGTCTCTGAAGAAGAAGTGCATGATGTAGCCGCGTTAGTGATCGACGCCGTACGATTTGTGAGCTCGCCCACGAAACCGGATTAGCGCATACGACTGTACTTCGTATCCTGAAGGAACGCCAGGGAATGCGAAAAATTGCATCACGATGAGTTCCACACGATTTGACGGAAAGACAGAAATCGATCCGTTACGACGCTGCTCAGACGCACTTGGAGCACTATGTGAGCGAAGGAGAGGCCTTCTTACGCCGCATCGTAACACTGGATGAGACATGGGCAACATCGTAAGAGCCAAAACTCAAACGCCTATCCAACGAATGGCGTCATTATGTGTCGCCGCATAAGTCGAAAGCACGTTAGAGCCCCAGTATGGTGAAAGTTATGGTGATTTTCGTGTACCACTGTGATGGTGTTATCCTAACGCATTACGTTCCTCCACGGCAGACCGTCAGTGCACAATATTACTTTTCGTTTTTGGACCATCACCTGCGACCAGCTTTGCGAAAGAAGTGGCGACACTTTCTGCGCAACCCATCCATCATTTTGCACGACAATGTGCGGGCGTATACAGCGCAAGCTGTGGCTGCTCCGTTCGGTCGCTGGATTGGGTAGTACTGTACCATCCACCATACTCCCCGAACGTAAGTCCTTGCGACTTCGTGGAATTCGCTTCAGAACTGTTCCAGAGATTCGACAGGCAGTAGACCGCTCCATTCGCACCATCAATAGAACAGGCTCTGCTAACGGTATACTACGCCTTCCACATCGCTGGCAACGGGTTCTACACAACGCTGGTGACCACTTTGAAGGACAGTAACAGGTGCAAACATGTCACTCTTTTGTATCGGTTGTGAATAAATAGTTGCCACTATTTAAGTTCCAACCCTCGTCTCAAGAACTCAGACGGGAAACCAGTCCTATACAAAGAAGAGAAAGCTAAAAGGTGGAAAGAGTATATAGGAGACCTGTATAAGGGAGATAAATTTGAGGCGAACATTATATAAAGGGCTGTGGAAGTAGATGAAGATGAGGTGGGAGATATGATACTGCGACAAGAATTAGACAGAGCTCTAAAAGGTCTAAGGTGAAACAAAGCCCCGGAAGTAGATAACATTCCGCGAGAACTACTAATAGCCGTGGGAGAGCCAGCCATGACAAAACTCTTCCATCTGGTGTTCGATAGGTATGACACACGCGAAGTACCCTTAGATTTCAAGAAGAATGTAATAATTCCAGTTCCAAAGAAAGCAGCTGCTGACCGTTGTAAAAATTACCGAATTGTCAGTTTGGTGCGTCATAGTTGCAAAGCATTAACATGAATTCTAAGCAAAATAACAGAAAACTGGTAGAAGCCGAGCTCGGAGAAAATCAGTTTCGATTCCAGAGAAATGTAGAAACAGGCGATGCAATATTGAACCTACGCCGTATCTTAGAATATAAGTTAAGAAAAGGCAAAACTACGTTTATAGCACTTTTATAGCATTTGTAGACTTAGAGAAAACTTCAGACAGTGTTGACTGGAATACTCTCTTTCAAATGCTGAACGTATCAGGGGTATAATACAGGGAGCGCAAGGCTATATGCAACTTGTACACAAACTATATGGCAGTGGTAAGAGTCGACGTATATGAAATGGAAGCAGGTGGTTGAGACGGGAGAGATGTTACTCAAGATAAGTTAAACGGAATGGACATTGTGAAAAAATTAAACGTCTACAGTCGTCCTTATGAATTTATTTATTTTGTAGCTACCAGTTTCGGCGCTTCAACGCTCTATCTTCAGACTGTAGGTGATACTGAATGGGTTGACACGATCCCTAAATATATATCGCATCAATGGCAGACTATCTGAACATTTTGGCGTCAGAACTCCAACCATCAACTGCCAACTGACTCAACCTGAGCTGGCATTTATATGGGCCACTGATGCGGTATGTATAGGGATCGTGTCAACCCTTTCAGCATCAACTATAGTCTGAAGATGGCGCATTGAAGCGCCGAAAGTGATAGCTACAAAAATAATAAAATTGTAAGGAGGGCTGTAGGCGTTTCATTTTCTCACAATAGTAAACGGCTTTCCCCCCATATCTCCTGTCAAAAGGATGGACATACAAAAACTGAAATGGACATTCTCTTGAAAGGAAGATACAAGATGAACATCAACAAAAGCAAAACAGGGATAACGGAAAATTGTCGAATTAAATCAGGCGATGCTAAAGGAATTAGATTAGGAAACGAGACACTTCAAGTAGTACACGAGGTGTGTTATTTGGGCAGAAAAGTAAGATGATGGACGAAGTGGAGAGGTTATAAAACGTAGGCGTGTAATGGGAATAAAAGCATTTCTGAAGAAGACAAATTTTTGACATCGAATATAGATTTAAGTGTTAGGAATACTGGAGTGTTTGTCTAGTGTGTAGCTATGTATGGAAATGAAACATGAACGACAAACAGTTAAGACGAAAAGGGAATACAAGCTTTCGAAATGTGGTGGTACAGAAGAATGTTGAAGATGAGATGGGTACATACAGCACGTAGCTAACGAGGAGGTGCTAAATGGACTTGGGGAGACAAGATGTTTGTGGCACAACTTGACCAAAGGAAGAGATTAGTTGATGGGACATATTTTGAAACATCAAGGGATCATCAATTTAGTATTCAAGGAAAGTGTGTGGGGTTAAAAATCGTAGGGGGAGACCAAGAGATGAATACACTAAGCATATTGAGAAGGATGTAGGTTGTTATAGTTATTCAGATATGAAGAGGCTTCCACAGGATAGAGTAATACGGAGAGCTGCATCAAACCAATCTTCGGTTGAAGACAACTACAACAACATTCATAGAGACACACAAATTTGTTTTATTTATGATGTCATTTCAAAAATTCAGTATTTTTGTTTGAACGACATTTAGACTGTTGATTAAAAGTTAGTAACACTTAAGATATATCTTGAAAAGCTCAATGAAAGTATCTTCGCGATGCTAGATTATAAATCTGTTTTCCTAAGACAGAAGGATTCAAAGGTTATAAAAATGGAAGCTATGCCTATGAAATTTAGCTTCCTTAGCATGTCAGATGATTTCAGTTCTCTCTGTGTTTAAAATTTTGGATAATTAGTAGATTCTTAACAGTATTATCAGTTTCAATTTTTTTCACATTAATCAGGAACTATCTGCTCAGATTTTGAAAAATTAATTGATAAGGATTAGTATTTTAGTTACTAATTGTTTTTTCAGATGTATCAAGACTTTATTAATTTGGATATTTTGTGGTATTTTATATTTTCATTTATTTTGGTAGTGCTACATAAATTGTTTGTTTCACAGTAGCAGTTTGGTTTCTAAGTTTTCAGTCTAATAATTCACACCTCATTAATTAACATTGTTATACGTCGAAAGAACTTCTTATGTCATTTAACTTCTAATTTTCTCTTTAGGTTTGTTAAGAACACGATTTCCTTAGATTTTAATAAATGTACATATTTTGTAGTACTTTTACATTCTGATTTTAAGCAGCATATTTACGATTGAATTTTTTAAGATTCTGATAGATTTGTATGGAGTAGGGATATACTATTTTCCAATTTTATGTGCAGGTATTTCAGGATACGGTCTTTTAAATATTTTATATATATTGTTCTTAATTTCACAAAGACAGTAGCAAAAACGGCTATCGGACAATGAAATGACATAAATAAGGTGACAGCTAATTGTTGTCATCAGTTACAGCATTCATAGAATGACGAATGTTATTTAATCTTTAACAGTAATACATGGAAACAAATTTAACGACATCCTCCATTAGAGAGTCATCTTCAGTGTCACCTTCAACCAGTGGCAGTTTAGCATCCACATTTCTTCTTCTGTAGCCTGAGGTTCCTCTTCATCAATTCCCAGACCCAAATTAATCATTCAGTCAATCCTTGACGTACGCTCCTTAGTCTTCTCCAGACTAAATTATGGGGAAAGAAGGGCAGCCCCAGACAGTAGCATCGGAAAGTCCTGTCGCTGCCTTGTCATTTTTATGAGTTGCAGCCTTCCAACAGAAATATTAGGGAGTTAAAGACGTTCCTTTGTAACAGACACTGGATGTTAGCCTTCATCTCCTTTTATCTGCTGTACCCTGATTTACTTTGAACACGGGGCTTGTGGGGGAGGTTAGGGAAGGGAACTCACCTCACTGTTACTACATCGCGGCCCAGTCCAACTAGGAATTCACAAGTCCCTAACCTATACCCACTCTGTTGAAGGCAATTCGGAGCATGTTGCAGTATTTAGTATTGTGATCCCGATACCTAAGCGTTTCTTCGAATCTAGTTTCCATATATACACTCCTGGAAATGGAAAAATGAACACATTGACACCGGTGTGTCAGACCCACCATACTTGCACCAGACACTGCGAGAGGGCTGTACAAGCAATGATCACACGCACGGCACAGCGGACACACCAGGAACCGCGGTGTTGGCCGTCGAATGGCGCTAGCTGCGCAGCATTCGTGCACCGCCGCCGTCAGTGTCAGCCAGTTTGCCGTGGCATACGGAGCTCCATCGCAGTCTTTAACACTGGTAGCACGCCGCGACAGCGTGGACATGAACCGTATGTGCAGTTAACGGACTTCGAGCGAGGGCGTATAGTGGGCACGCGGGAGGCCGGGTGGACGTACCGCCGAATTGCTCAACACGTGGGGCGTGAGGTCTCCACAGTACATCGATGTTGTCGCCAGTGGTCGACGGAAGGTGCACGTGTCCGTCGACCTGGGACCGGACCGCAGCGACGCACGGATGCACGCCAAAACCGTAGGATCCTACGCAGTGCCGTAGGGGACTGCACCGCCACTTCCCAGCAAATTAGGGACACTGTTGCTCCTGGGGTATCGGCGAGGACCATTCGCAACCGTCTCCATGAAGCTGGGCTACGGTCCCACACACCGTTAGGCCGTCTTCCGCTCACGCCCCAACATCGTGCAGCCCGCCTCCAGTGGTGTCGCGACAGGCGTGAATGGAGGGACGAATTGAGACGTGTCGTCTTCAGCGATGAGAGTCGCTTCTGCCTTGGTACCAATGATGGTCGTATGCGTGTTTGGCGCCGTGCAGGTGAGCGCCACAATCAGGACTGCATACGACCGAGGCACACAGGGCCAACACCCGGCATCATGATGTGGGGAGCGATCTCCTACACTGGCCGTACACCTCTGGTGATCGTCGAGGGGACACTGAATAGTGCACGGTACATCTAAACCGTCATCGAACCCATCGTTCTACCATTCCTAGACCGGCAAGGGAACTTGCTGTTCCAACAGGACAATGCACGTCCGCATGTATCCCGTGCCACCCAACGTGCTCTAGAAGGTGTAAGTCAACTACCCCGGCCAGCAAGATCTCCGGATCTGTCCCCCATTGAGCATGTTTGGGACTGGATGAAGCGTCGTCTCACGCGCTCTGCACGTCCAGCACGAACGCTGGTCCAACTGAGGTGCCAGATGGAAATGGCATGGCAAGCCGTTCCACAGGACTACATCCAGCATCTCTACGATCGTCTCCATGGGAGAATAGCAGCCTGCATTGCTGCGAAAGGTGGATATACACTGTACTAGTGCCGACATTGTGCATGCTCTGTTGCCTGTGTCTATGTGCCTGTGGTTCTGTCAGTGTGATCATGTGATGTATTTGACCCCAGGAATGTGTCAATAAAGTTTCCCCTTCCTGGGACAATGAATTCACGGTGTTCTTATTTCAATTTCCAGGAGTGTATTTTATATTCAAGATGTTCATCAAAAAAATGGTTCAAATGGCTCTGAGCACTATGGGACTCAACATCTTAGGTCATAAGTCCCCTAGAACTTAGAACTACTTAAACCTAAGTAACCTAAGGACATGACACACATCCACGCCCGAGGAAGGATTCGAACCTGCGACCGTAGCAGCCCCGCGGTTCCGGACTGCAGAACCAGAACCGCACGGCCACCGCGGCCGGCTAGATGTTCATCACTTCCAATATCGTTAAAAATGTAGCTTGTATATTTGCCCATTAACCAGATCACTGCGTTAGTTTTCGCCTGAGAGTTGTAACTTTCTTCTGGTCTGTTGAAAATGGTAGTCGGTTCAGTTTTGCAGACGTTCTTGTTATTCGAGCGATTTTCTCCCTGAACGACCAAACTTATAATCTGATCTCCAAAAGTGCACCGATGAGGCACAGTGTTAACAAGGGTGCATTTACTGGAGAGGTTAGTGTCACTTAAGCCGCCGGCAAAGAGACCTCATTAGTGCTGATGATGTTATCGACTACTTTGTACTACGCCGTTCTCACGTCAGACGAAAGAACATTACTACTGATGTGGTGTCCGATTACATTCCACCCTATTCTGGCATATTTAGTTGTTATGTTATTTTTCTTTTGTGTTTCCTTCTTTTTGTTAAAAGAGCCTTTGCTGTAATGTTTTTGCATTTTAAAAGCTTTATGCTGAAGTAGCTTCAATCAAGATAAAATTTTCTACATCTTTAGTTCAAAACTTATTGTTTGTATATTGATCGTCGGCTCTACACTTTCCGGCCCGACAACTTCGTATAGTTTTGTTGCAATGCATGCTGATTTGTTACACATTATGCTCGATGTTCGTTTGACATATAACGCCATCGATTTAGGCTTGATGTCGATTAATTCCATTCCTCCATTGCTTGGATCCAACGTTGCTGTCTTCACAGGCAGTCAGAACAATATTTTCCTTTCCATAAAAAATTTGCTAAGGTGGACATGATCGTTTTCGCCTCCAGTGTCGTGACTGGGAGAAACTGTGCTATATAGTAGGCATTGGATAAAATATACATATTCATAAACTTTGTTCTCTGGAACTGGTCTATGCTACAATGAAAATTTTCAATCAAAACTCCCTTAATTTTCCTTACCACCTCCTGCCAATTTATTGCTATCGTTTTTAAAAGGGAAGTTGTCAGTCCTATTCCACGTGCCTTGTGTTCGCTAACATGGTTCGTCCACTCAGTGCGCACGTTCGTAAGGCCCTTTATACTCCGAAATTTTATTTTGTTTCATTCACCCACGTACCTGATACAGAACAATATTTTGCAAGCACCATCTCTAGTTGTAACACACCTGCGTGGTCTCTGATGATTACGCCTACATCGTCCACATAGGCACCTCTTACGGTCTTTGTTCCTTGAATTGTAATACCTGTCAGTCTTTGCTGTAGCTGCCTCAGGATAGGTTCCAGGGATATAACGAAGAGACTCACTGATACGGAACTTCCTTGGGGAACGCCCCTTTTCATTTCAACTTGTTTTGTCAGTTGACAATTAACGGAGATGTGTGTAGTAACACCCACTGGCATGTTCATGATGATGTTGATGGTTTTTGGAAGGAAGTCCATCCGGCGAATTGTCTCTATCAGGTATTTGTGATTCGATCAGGTGCTTTATAGAAATCTATGAAAAGCAGTCCACATTTTACATTACTTGTCTGTATGACATGGCGGTACAAAGCCGCAGTTTTTAAAATCGTTCTTTTAAAAGCACAGATCTGCTGTTGGCCTGTGATGTCAGCGGTACATGGTATGAAGTGCATATTAATTACCCGAGCTACAATTTTACAATGGGAAATTAAAAGCGAGATCGGCAGTAGGCAACCTCTGCTGTTGGAGATCAACTCGATTTAGCATTACTTGAACTCTGCAGTTACTGGCTTTCTCCGTAAGATTTCATTGACAATTTAGGTGAACCTTTCTCCTATTAGGGCCCAAAATTGTTTATAGAATTCAACGGGCAGTCTGTCAGGTACTAGAGATTTCCTAACGGAAAACATCCATATCGTTTCCAACACATCTTCCCTGGTGATTACCGTAGAAATGTTCTCATCGTCATCTCGCTATATTGGTGGAAGATATATACCAAAGAGCTCATCGTATTCTTCTTCTTTTGTTTCCCCCAGTGCATACAAGCGTTCATACTACATGGAGATTTCTTTAATTATTCGCTTCCGGGTAGTGATTATGGTACCATCATCGAGTTGAAGTCCATCCATAAAAATTCTTTTTCTTTTCTTGGTGTGACTGCCAAGATGGTAGAATGCAGCAGGCTCATCTTCAATGCACGACTTTGCTTTAGATTTTATCTTAAATTCCTCCAGTTCCTTACTTTTCAAACTTATTAACTTTGCTTTTATCTACTTGATCTCTTTTAATCTTGTAGGCACTACATCTATCTGATCGTAGAGGTCCCTCAGTACACTATAGTAGAATTCTACAGTCTATTTTGATTCTCTGGTCTTATCTATGCTAAAATATATTAAAACTTTCCGTTGCTTCTGTTTCGCTTGTCGGGTCCTCCAATATAGCACACTTGGAAAATTGCTCAGTGAACGAAGACACATATCCCAGGCTCTAGTTAAGTCTGCTGATAATAAAAATATTTTTATATTCCACTGTCTTCTTACTCTTCGGGTAAGCTGTTGTGTTAAATTTACGCAGGTTAACAATGCAATGTGGTCGGAAAAACTAACGGGAACAGTTTCTGCTTCTAACACTTTGTCCAACTACCGGAATTCGCAACAATATGAGTGAAATTCACCATTGTTGGGTATTTTATTTCCCACGCATCTTTCAGGTTTAAATCAACAACAAGACCTCTCAAGTCAGTTGAGCAATTGAAGCTGGGAATTTAAACCTCCCCAGAGTACAAGTTGCAGGAGGTTTTTCCTCAGGAAATATATTGTGTTTTCTCTAAAGAACGTGGCCCGTGCAGCACTATAAGTGCTGCACGAAGGCATAAGTAAATTGACTATATTAACTCCTGCTACATTTGTTCAATTACCTAGACCAAATTATAATTTATCAACGTTACGTAAGGGACTACTTTCTGTAACTAAACACTCGTTTCAATGAATTTTAGTAAAAACCACTATAACCGGAATATTTTGATTGTAGGGCTAGCACTACCTCCAGGAGTGCAAGTTCCGTCCCTGACTCATACAGTCCCTGACTCAAACAGTCATTCGACTGTACCCCGTTAATGTTTAAAGTGGTAATCGTGTATTACGGTAAGTTGGAGAGTGACTTATTTTTTCTGTTCTGTTATTTGAATATTTGCATGGGATCAGATACAAACCGGTCTAGCGGTAGCGCCTTTGAGTAGTAATCAGAACGACCTGGATTCAAACCCCGCCACCACTTAAATTTTGAATAAAAATTCATCAACAGTGGCGACCGATGACTTCCGGCTTAATAATCCACCCTCATTCTGCCAAAGGTCTTGTCAAAGAGAACAGAGAAGTCCAAAGTAATTCAGGGCAACAGTCTTGCCCTTCAGGTGCAAAACTATCCCTAAATGCAGCAGAATCACCAATGCTCAATGGTATGATGATGCAGAAGGCAATGGAAACCACTGCATTAGAAACACATAAGCTGTATCCACAGGACATGTGTCCTGTAATTGAAACAAAGATAGTGTCATGATGATCTCTCTATTGGCAAAAGTTTCCGCCCTGGTCCTCCACTCGAATCTCCGCTAGAAGACTGCCAAGGGAGGTGACCGTGGGGAAAAGATCGAATAGCCAACGAAAGGATAACGTTCTATGAGTCGAGGCATGAAATGTCACGACTTGGGACGTAGTACGTAAGCAAGGAAACCTGAAAAGGGATATGCAGACGCTCTGTCTAGGTGTGGTGGTGGTTAGTGTAGTGGAATGGCAAGAGGCCAAGAATTTCTGGTCAGACGAGTATAGAGTAACATGCACAGCAGCAGAAAATGGTAAACTGGAAACGGATTCGTTATGAATAGGAAAGTAGGGCAGAGATTGAGTTCTTGTGAAAACTTCAGTGATAGGTTTGACCTCATTAGAATCGACAGCAAACCAACACCAATAATGATAATTGAGATATACATGTCGATGTCGAAAGCCGAAGATGAAAAGATAAAGAAAGTGTATGATAATATTAAAGGGGGAATTCATTTTGTAAAGGGAGATGAAAATATAGCAGTCAACGGAAACTGGTATCGGGTGGTAGGAGAAAAAGTAGAAGAAAGACTTACGGGACAATACGGGCTTGGTAATACGAATAAGAGAAGGGAAGGACTATTTGAGTTCTACAGTAAACTTTAAACAAGTTTAGCGAATACTCTGTTCCGAAAATCGCAAGAGGAGAAGGTATACTTGAAAAAGAACGGGAGATATGGGAAGATTACAGTTAGATTACATCAAACTGACACACAGGTTTCAAAATAAGATACTGGATTGTAAGGCGTACCCAGATCACAATTCAGTAACTTTGAGCAGTAGTCTGAAGTTTTAGTGACTACTCAGGAAGAAACAGTGTGCATATAAGTGAGATACGGAAGTACTAAAGAATGGAGACATACACTCGTACTTTTCTGAGTTTGCAGACACTGCGATAATGATCAGCTCAGTAGGAAGCTCAGTTGAAGGGGAACAGACATCTCTAAAAAGAGCTATCACAGAAGCTGTAACGAGAAACAAAGGTACAAGGAAGGTGACTGCGAAGAAAGTATGGATAACAGATGACGTACTTAGTTGATCGATGAAAGAACGAAGTCAAAAATGTTCAAAGAAATTCAGGAATGCAGGGATACAAGTCACTTAAGAATGAAATAAATTCTAAGTACAGGAAGGATAAGATGAAATGACTGAATGAAAAATGCGAAGAAATGTAAAAAGAAAAGATTGTCAATAAATTATTGTCAGCAGGACTGACTCAGCATATAAAAAAGACAGAACAACCTTCCATAAAACAAAAAGTACAAGGGAGCTAATGTTAAGAGTATATTAGAAATTCCGCTGCTGAATGCAGAAGAAGGAGCGGATAGGTGGAAAGAGTACATTGAAGGCCTCTGTGAGAGGAAGGATTTGTCTGAATATTTGACAGGAGAAGAAACAAGAGTCGACAGTGAAGGGGTAGGGGATCCAATATAAGAGGCAGAATTTACAAGAGGTTTGGAGGACCTAAGATCGAATAAGGCAGAAAGGATAGATAACATTCCATTGCAATTTCTAAAATCGATGGGTGGTGTGGCAAAAAAAAATGCTACTTAAGTTGTTGTATAGAATGTATGAGTCTGGCGACACAAGATCAGACTTTCAGGAAAACATTCCGAACAATGCAAGTGCCGATAAGTGCGAGAATTGTCGCGCAGTCAGCACAACTTCTCATGCATCCAGGTTGTTGGCAAGAATACTACACAGAAGAATAGAGAAGAAAAATATATATCACTCATTATGCATGATATTACATAGCCAGTTCTGAGGTGGAGCAACCAAATCTTTGTTTAACCATTGGTTCACAACAGACTACCAGCCCTGTAATACAGGCGCAGAAACAGTTGTGCAGTCTTCAATTGGGTGCGATCGAGAAACAGGCTTAGCAAATGCGAGGACCCACAGCTGCTCTACATTCACAAACACACACATTCACACACACACACACACACACACACACACACACACACACACACACACACACATTGGTGTCATCACCAACACCACTGTGGGTGATGCTCCCTCATGTAAAATAATGTTTGCTGCACTGATCTGGCCATACTGAGTAAGTTCAGTTATCCATATACAACCTTAATTCATCCATGTTGGACAGTGATTTGTAAATTGCTACTGTGTATGATAAACAAAGACAGCACTTTCCTGTCAGTCACATTTATAACCTTCCATAATGTATTTCGTGGTCTATGTGCACATCACAATATGGATCAGTGGTTTACAAAAGAATTTCTTTGCCCAGATGTAGCTGGTTGTCTGCCTTAATCTTCATTTTGTAGATGTGTCAGCAAAGAGCACAATGCACTTGTTCCATTGAATATCACAGGATAGAAATATGTATATATAACGACATCCATTGTGGTTTTTGTTGGAATATTTTCTAAACTAAATCAGTTTGTCACACAGAGTTGTTATTGGTAGATCTGTAACGTCGACTGCAGCCAGGCACAAGTCATGAACAGCTTGAAGTCTGCAGATTAGTACCATCCTCTTCAGACTCAGGATCAGGAAACGCAGTCTTCAGTAAATGTCATTGTACTGTCTGCCATCGGGTTCCCCTAAATTGCAGGCAGCACCGCATAACAGCCACGCCATGAGGGAAACAGCAGCAGCCGCCAAGCCAGCAACACCGCCCCTGGGACCCGTGCGCTTTCCATCTTGTCCGGGATGCTACTTCCAGCATGAACGCGAGGATTGTCCTGACCGCTGGGCGACGTGTCGCCTTTGCTGTCGGGACGGGCACCTTGCATCTGTCTGTCACTCTGCCATGGCGCCGATCTCCAGGCGCTCCGACACCCAGGCGTCCATGGACATCAACCAAGTTGTGTCTTCGGCGTCCCCTGAACTGTATATTGATGTCACCATATTGGGTAAGCCACTTCGAATACAGGTCGATACAGGGGCTGCGGTATCCCTGCTCAATTACACTACCTACACCGTTTTAGTAGCGCTAGGCCTTCAACCGGCTCCTCGACGCCTCTTTATGTACAACAGACAGGAAATCGCTTTGTTGGGGCAGTTCATGACGGTGGTTTCTTACAAATCTGTCAGTCGTACGGTTTCTTTTCTGGTAATCAACAGTTCCGGTGCTACCGATTTGTTTGGGTTGGATGCTTTCCAAATGTTCGGGTTCACAATCGACGATCATGTACATCTGGTTTCTCCACAGGTGCCATTTCCCAAAGTTGACTCTCCCTGCACCGAATTCCAGGATCTCTTCTCTCCCAGCATCGGATGTGCCAAGGGGTTTGCAGTGACCCTCCACCTCTGGCCATCAGCCTGCCCTCGATACATCCAGGCGAGGCAGGTCCCCGTCGCTCTCCAGCAGCCGCTGCAGCCGTCTGCAAAAGGAAGGGGTGCTATGGCCTGTTCAGTTCAGCCCCTCGGCCACGCCTCTCGTCATCATCCAGAAGCCAGGGAGGCGTCTCTGTCTCTGTGGGAACTTTTCGGCGACCCTCAACCCCCAGCTCCAGGTGGACGACTTTCCACTCCCTCGGCCTGATGATCTCTTCCGTAAATTGGCTGGTGGTCGTTACTTTACCAAAATTGATCTCGCTGAGGCGGACCTACAGGTTCCTTTGGATGAAGCTTTTCAAGCCCTCACTGTTCTGAATACGCCCGCCGGCCTGTTCCACATCACATGCCTCATGTTTGGCCTGGCTAACGCCCTGGTCATTGTCCAATGCTTCTTGGAAGAACTTCTGCAGGACATTACCAGTTGCATTAATTACCTTGACGACATTGTCGTTACGGGCCCTACTGCTGCAGCCCATCTTACCAACTTGCATCAACTGTTTCTTCGCCTCTGCCAGGCTGAGCTAAAACGCAACAACGAGCAGTGTTCCTTCTTTCAACCTTCTATTTCCTATTTAGGACATGTTATTTCACACAAAGGCATCTCTGCGTCATTGTCCTATGTGGACGCCATACACCCCCTGCCTCCCCCACGGGACATCCATCAGCTGAAATCCATCCTTGGAAAAATATCGTATTACCGAAAGTTCCTACTGTTGGCCACTCAGGTGGCGGCCCCTTATATCAATTATGCCACAAAAATGTCCCCTTCAGTTGGTCCCCGGCCTGTGAGACGGCCTTTTCCACCCTCAAAAGCCAGTTGCAATCAGCCTCCTGCCTGATGCCGTATGAACCGACACTGCCGTTGCTCCTGGTCATGGACGCTTCTGATTACAGGGTCAGGGCTGTCCTCTCCGACAAGCTTCCGGATAGGACAGAACGTCCAGTGGCTTTTCTATCCAAGGCTCTAACTGCCACCCAGCTGAAATACTCTCAGACCGAAAAGGAGGCACTGGCTATCGTATTCTCCTGTTCCAAACTCATGCCTTTTTTTATATGGACGGGCCTTTCATATCGTCACTGACCACAAGCCCCTCCTCTCCCTGTTTTCCCCAGAGGCCCAGCTTATTATGAAGACGTCTCAGGGGCTTCAACGATGGGCCCTGCTCCTCTCGCAGTTCCGTTACACCTTGAATTTTAAGTCCACCTCCCAGCATGCCAATGCGGATGCTCTTTTCTGCCTTCCTCTTGGTCCCGACCCTGCTTTTGACTCTTCGGACGTCCTCGTGTTCCAAGTTGATGAAGCGATCCACGACACCGTGCCCAGGTTTCCCATCACGGCCTCCACGGTGGCAATTGCGATCACGCGTGACCCATTGTTACGCCGTGTCCACTCCTATGTTCAGCGCAGGTGGCCCAGCTGCGCCCCCACCGGCGGCCAGCAGCACATTCGGTTCTTTGTCTCTATCCGCCATCAGCTGTCAGCGGTGGATGGTGTCCTATTGTGGGTAGACCCTACGTCCACTCTGCGTGTGGTCGTTCCCCAACATCTACGGACCAACCTCTTGCGTCTCTTACATCAAGGTCATTGGAGAATCGTTCGCACCAAGGCGTTGGCCCAGCGACACGTCTTTTAGTCCGGGCTTACCAGGGACGTCAATCACATGGTTCAGAATTGCTCCACTTGCGCCCAACAGCTGTCCCAGACCCCTCAACCTTCCTCTCTTGGACTAAGCAAGCGGGTCCCTGGGATCGCATTCATTTGGACTTCGCCGGCCCCTTCCTCAGGTACCAATGGCTCCTCGTCACCGATGCCTTTTCACATTTTCCGTTCATTATCCGTTGTACCAGCACCAATTAGGAAGCGACCCTCGCTGCTCTGCAGAAAGTTTTTGCCTTGGAAGGGTTATCGCTAACAATCGTTACCGATAACGGCCCTCAATTCTGGAGCCAGGAATTCGCGACATTTTGTTCTGCTAACGGCATCCAACACGTCCTCACTCGGCCATTTCACCCGCAATCGAACGTCGAGGTCGAACGCCTCGTCCGGACATTTAAGGCCCAAATTAAAAAATATGCCTCTGCCCACATTTTGGCCCAGCCGCGGTGGCCGCGCGGTTTTGGCGCTGCAGTCCGGAATCGCGGGGCTGCTACGGTCGCAGGTTCGAATCCTGCCTCGGGCATGGGTGTGTGATGTCCTGAGGTTAGTTAGGTTTAAGTAGTTCTAAGTTCTAGGGTACTTATGACCTAAGATGTTGAGTCCCATAGTGCTCAGAGCCATTTGAACCATTTTCTGAACCACATTTTGGACGAGTCGCAGACATTGTTCCTCAGTTCCTATCGGTCGACGCCCGTCGGCTCCCGTAGTCCGGCGGAAATTTTGCAAGGCCGGCAACCTCGTATGCTTTAACACCTCCTCCAGCCCGGACCCAAACAACGGGTTCCGACTGCAAAGGCTCCCTTTGTTCCGGGATCCCTTACCTGGGCGCGAGGTTTCGGCCCAAGAGCCGCATGGATTCATGGGGAGATCGTCTGGCCGCGAGGCCGTCAGCTCTTTGACGTCCGCATCGCCGACAAAGTGATACGCCGGCGACGCAAGCAACTCCGGCGCCGGTATCAGGGTTTCCCAACAGCCTCTTCTTTCCAGCAAGCCGCTCCGCCGCCTTCTTCCGGCCGCCCAGATGTGCTCCCTTCCACCCACGGTCGGCGTGCAGGGGCACCAGACCCCGTCCAGCAGCAACAGCCGTCGTCTCCACAGCGGCTGCAGCCTCCACTGGCTCCTCTGCCGCCCCGACCGGCTGCACCATCCGCCATCGTTGACGAAACCCCCATGCCCTTGGCACCGCCGCCGCCGGTCCACTTTCCGGGCAGCATCCCGCGGATGTCGATGAACCTATGCCCCTGGCGCCGTCGTAGCCGGCTTCCCCACCTCTTCCGCGATGCAGCTCCGCCTGTCTGGCCCGCCACACCGCGCCCTACTCTGCGGGGCCGAGTTTTCACCGCCTCCATGAGGCCGCCTAAGCCGAGCAGGACGACGTCGCCCTGCTCTCCCTCCCCCCCCCCCCCCTCCTGGGAAGGGAGGTGTGTACTGTGTCTGCCATCGGGTTCCCCTAAATGGCAGGCAGCACCGCATAACCGCCACGCTATGAGGGAAACAAACCAACAGCCAAAAACACGAAGGCTTCAGGTAAACACGCCGAAGATTCCAGTCGATTAATACACTCCTGGAAATTGAAATAAGTACACCGTGAATTCATTGTCCCAGGAAGGGGAAACTTTATTGACACATTCCTGGGGTCAGATACATCACATGATCACACTGACAGAACCACAGGCACATAGACACAGGCAACAGAGCATGCACAATGTCGGCACTAGTACAGTGTATATCCACCTTTCGCAGCGCAGCAATGCAGGCTGCTATTCTCCCGCGGAGACGATCGTAGAGATGCTGGATGTAGTCCTGTGGCACGGCTTGCCATGCCATTTCCACCTGGCGCCTCAGTTGGACCAGCGTTCGTGCTGGACGTGCAGACCGCGTGAGACGACGCTTCATCCAGTCCCAAACATGCTCAATGGGGGACAGATCCGGAGATCTTGCTGGCCGGGGTAGTTGACTTACACCTTCTAGAGCACGTTTGGTGGCACGGGATACATGTGGACGTGCATTGTCCTGTTGGAACAGCAAGTTCCCTTGCCGGTCTAGGAATGGTAGAACGATGGGTTCGATGAGGGTTTGGATGTACCGTGCACTATTCAGTGTCCCCTTGATGATCACCAGAGGTGTACGGCCAGTGTAGGAGATCGCTCCCCACACCATGATGCCGGGTGTTGGCCCTGTGTGCCTCGGTCGTATGCAGTCCTGATTGTGGCGCTCACCTGCACGGCGCCAAACACGCATACGACCATCATTGGCACCAAGGCAGAAGCGACTCTCATCGCAGAAGACGACACGTCTCCATTCGTCCCTCCATTCACGCCTGTCGCGACACCACTGGAGGCGGGCTGCACGATGTTGGGGCGTGAGCGGAAGACGGCCTAACGGTGTGCGGGACCGTAGCCGAGCTTCATGGAGACGGTTGCGAATGGTCCTCGCCGATACCCCAGGAGCAACAGTGTCCCTAATTTGCTGGGAAGTGGCGGTGCGGTCCCCTACGGCACTGCGTAGGGTCCTACGGTCTTGGCGTGCATCCGGTCCGGTCCCAGGTCGACGGGCACGTGCGCCTTCCGCCGACCATTGGCGACAACATCGATGTACTGTGGAGACCTCACGCCCCACGTGTTGAGCAATTAGGCGGTACGTCCACCCGGCCTCCCGCATGCCCACTATACGCCCTCGCTCAAAGTCCGTCAACTGCACATACGGTTCACGTCCAGGCTGTCGCGGCATGCTACCAGTGTTAAAGACTGCGATGGAGCTCCGTATGCCACGGCAAACTGTCTGACACTGAAGGCGGCGGTGCACAAATGCTGCGCAGCTAGCGCCATTCGACGGCCAACACCGCGGTTCCTGGTGTGTCCGCTGTGCCGTGCGTGTGATCATTGCTTGTACAGCCCTCTCGCAGTGTCCGGAGCAAGTATGGTGGGTCTGACACACCGGTGCAATGTGTTCTTTTTTCCATTTCCAGGAGTGTAATACGAATATCTACTACATGTGACTTGTGTCTACTTCGATTAAACTAAACAGGAGTGTAGGAAGGCAGACCAGTCTTCGTCCGCTGGTAATGGCAACCGCTATAGCAGAGTCTCCGAGAAGATATCACCGAAGCCGATGTTCTGCACCGCCGATCGAAGTACATCTATTGTACAGCCAGCTATTGTACTGTAGATGAAGTTACGTTCAGTAAACTGTTGGAGAATACAACAGTCATTATCAATAGTAACTGTGTCCACGATCCGCGCTTTAGTGCATTAACCTCTAGCTGCTCATTGTCTCACTAGCTGTTTGCAGTGTTTTATCTTTTCTTCTGTCCGTTACCATCACTAAATCATAACACCACCTCATACATCTGCATCAAAGTCATTTACTCGCTGTGGTTACACTTAATACAGACCACTGACCGTTAATGAAGAAGTCCCTGTTACTCTTTCCTTTTCATACCAGTTATTACAGATGTGTTTACTCCATCGATTTTCTAACATATAATTCAAATACTCTCTTTTATATTGCTTTTTTGAAATTATTCTAAATTTTAGTAACATTATTCAGGGTCACAATCATTTTTGTTGGCATTATGACATTAAGTACTATTAGACTCGTATCCATGAAAAAATACCATCTAGTGTTATCTGGACGTTGCATTACTTAACTTCATACACATTTTAGAAACAATATTTGTTAGAAAACATCTTTCACATCATTTTTCCTTTCACGAGTTGTAAGTCACTGACAAGGTGCAAAGACTCTCTTAGCACTGCTTTCATCTGCTAGAGAAGTCATAATCTTTGGCCACACAGGGAAGGCATATCTTTATACGGTGCATGGAGTGGTACCATAACGTCAAATTCTGTACTAGGATGATTGAGATTTGAGTTATCTTGCCCACGTGGATGGAGAGACGAAGCACACTTGTGTTTCCGCGACCGCTGAGGCTGGCTATATCGTGTGGATGCTGGCTATCTCACTGTTCTGTCTGTTGAAGTTCGAAGACTTTGTCTAATGCTGTACATTGACGGTCATTTCTATGCTGTAACATACAGGAATTTATTATGAGAATATGGTTGCTGTAAGCAGGAGATCCCGGATTCGAGTCCCGATCGGGACAGACATTTTCAACTGCCCCCGTTGATGTATATCAACGCCTGACGACATTTTAGGATCTTGATTTAATTATCATGTCGTTCTGAGAGTGCTGCATAGTCACCGATGGTATTTGTTCTTTCGGGCATGTCCGAAAGAACAGATACCATCTTTATACTCATAAAGGCAAACGAAGAGGTCTACACTTCCTTCTGTGTGCAGTTTGCACGATATCTTTAAACTAATTCATGCGAAGGGTGGGATCCCCGCAATTCCCACCCATTAAGACGCTTAAGTTTCAAATTTAGCTCAAAGGTTCGTACAGTCTCTAACGGTGCAAAGGAGTCACCCTCGGGCTCGACTACAATTTAAATAGCAAGGTGTGAACACATGTGAGAAAAAAGGCCAGAACTCAGGAGTTCATGAGATGTGTAAGCCAGGTTAACGAAGTGAAATTGGTGCCAAATTTCACCAAAATTCTTCGCTATACCACCGTGGACGTATCACATGATCGGAAGTTTGTCATTCTCCTTCTTAACCACATTTCACTCCTTTTTATGCGTGATTTCAGCGGTGTGCTTCACGATTCTAACCTCCATCGCAGAGGTGTCAAGAGAAGGCTGGACGATCTTCCGATCGTGTGACACGCCTACAGTTGGGTTGGCAGTATTGACCCACCTTACACGTCACATAAACTTCTGAGTTATGGCCTTTTATTCACTTCTGTAGGCACTTTGCTGTTTCAAGCGTCGTTGAGTCCAAGGGTGACTTCACAGGACACGACAGTTTTGCACCATTAAAGCGGAAGATAGTACGCACCTTTGAGGAAATTTCAGACGTAAGCATCGTAATGAGTCGATATTACGGGGTTTCGAAAAAAAATGACCCTGCAATTCCGTTGCGCAGTGTACATTTCCGAAACATGTTTAGTAACAAGTTGAAACCTATTAACAGGTGCAGAGACTTTATTAGTCCAGATGTAATCCGTCTGTATACCTGCCTACCGAGTACGTTGCTAAATACCAGATCCAATAACTTCCTGTCTATCAAACTATGGAACAAGATGGGTGAATTCAGTAGGCTGTGTTGTGCTTGCCTCGACACCTCGACACCTCTAGAGAATCGGTTGCTGTTTTCCAGTGCTGGGAAATTGCAATGGTCGGAATCCGCTTCCCCAGCCTGCTTGTTATTCATAACTCGTGCTCTCTGCCTCAGATCAATTCGGGTACTGACCTCGCCACCCCATTTGTCACAGTACTGGCAGTCCCTCGCAAGAACTTTCTAATATGGTACAGCCAACAAATCCAGAAAATTTCCTCTGCTCTGACAGCTTGTGACGTCTGTTTAACTACTTTCCTCAATAGTTAAAATTACCCTCCTGCCATTCTCTCATCTATCCGTGTCGTTTACTGGATTACGCAGTACCCTTTTACAAGAAACTATGTATACATTTTGTAACAGTTTTAAAGGTTACTACAAATAGAAATAATTGCTCTGACCCAATTATTTTAACAGGAAACATGAATTTATGTACTTCATTATCAAATTAATGTCGGTGCTTTCATCGAATTCAGCGGGAATAGTGTAGTATATTCTTAGCTTAAGAGAAGCGCACGAAAAAACCTGTTACACAAAAGATTATATTCTGTCACTAACGGTTTCCAATGAAATTAATTCAAATTTTTAGGACTGTTATTTTTCATGCTTCGTAGATGACACCATGATAATGTTTGTAGATAATTTGTCTACTAATACTGCGTCTGTACTAGTAAATTCATATCTTTGCGTACAAGTCAGGAAGATCTGGAGCGTGATTTTAGACCTGTGTACTACGCCTCACTATCAGGTTATTGGGCTTTGCAACGACCCCACTAAACTACTGCTAGATTTTAAATAAACATACACTTAAATCAAGTTTTGTATCTGCTCTGTAACACATTGATTAAGCCGCTGCACAGTGTTGAAATTACATAACATACTTCATGTTATAAATGCTTCTTAAAAGGGCTATTACCAAAAGTAGGTGGGATATTACAGACGATGTCGTTTCCCGTTAAAATTCCTAGACTGTCAATGAGCATAACGGCTTTGCCTATGTGAACTGCACCTCACGGAAAGACTTTGTAGATAAAATAAGAGAGATTGGATCTCGCATGGAAACTTACGAATCTTTGTTAATCCCACGAACCATTGGTGTGTGGAACAGAAAAGGGGAATGTGGTATATAAGGTACACACTGTGACATTTCGGAAGCAGTAAACACACAGGGTGATTCCTTGATGCCGGCCGGAGTGGCCGTGCGGTTCTAGATGCTACAGTCTGGACAGGCGCGGCCGCTACGGTCGCAGGTTCGAATCAAAAAATAGTTCAAATGGCTTTGAGCACTATGGGACTCAACTGCTGCGGTTATCAGTCCCCTAGAACTTAGAACTACTTAAACCTAACTAACCTAAGGACATCGCACACATCCATGCCCGAGGCAGGATTCGAACTTGCGACCGTAGCAGTCGCACGGTTCCGGACTGCGCGCCTAGAACCGTTAGACCACCGCGGCCGGCCGGTTCGAATCCTGCCTCGGGCATGGATGTGTGTGATGTCCTTAGGTTAATTAGGTTTAAGTAGTTCTAGGGGACTGATCACCTCAGAAGTTAAGTCCCATAGTGCTCAGAGCCATTTGAACCATTTGATTCCGTGACGATGTTACAAATTTTCAGAGATGACGGAGACGGTGTGAGCGTGGGGTTGATCTGAGATGTTATTCTGCGCAACGGATTAATCTGAGATGTACCCTTTACCCTGTGGCTCCTGCAAGATGCAATTTCCACCCCCACACTACTACAGAAGTCAGACAGACGATCCTAACGTTCTAAATAGAAATACCTGAAAAATTTCCAGCAATAAATATCTTCTGGAGTCGTCCACTGTAAGGAAATGACACAAAAATTCACAAAATTTCTTACGTAGCTAGTGGGATACTTGGGCACTGGAGTAGTGCTAGTCAGTGTAAGAAAAACATGAAACTTACGAAAGTTATTATTTATTTTGCAAAAATTCCGAGAAATCACAATGGCACTTTTAGTTATGAATTGAACAAGTTATATCCTGGTTCTTTTCGGAATGTGAAGTTACCCCTCAAGGATAGGATTCGTTAATGAAATTTCTATACAAAGTTTAAGATGGTTGTTGACTTGGCAGAATGGCTGAGAGGCACACCTACTCAACTTGAATAATTATCCTTTAGAATGTTGCTAGGTACGGTCAAAGCTGTCGCGTGTGAAATGCAGTGAAGTGTACTGTTGTGGAGGAAATATGGGGCTCGCAATAGCTGTAGCGCACAATACCATAAGCTGCGATGACTGCCGTCTGCGCCGCTCGCTGCTGACAAATAAGATAACTCTCGTTCTGTCTAGATTAATCTTCGACAGTCAAACTCTCCCTACGCCTTGATGAAGTCAAGGATTCCTCTTCGCCCCTAGTCTAACTATTTGCGTGGTACACCGGTCAGGTAACCAGAACACCACGATGGCACTCAAAATTTCGCTTGCAGGCATTTAACTGTAACTCTGTTCGTTCACACCGCACAATAAGTGTGTCAGCCAACACAGTGAACAATGCTTAATCGCAAGGACTCAATATAGAGAGTCGCACTTATATTCGCTCTCGACAGAGGTGCTCTCCCAAGTGAAGTACTGAGGAGAGACTTGTTCCTCGCTCCAAGAGAGACAACAGAACGGCGCCTCTCCACGCCAGACGTGAAGGGATGTATCTTTCGGTCTCTTCCATTACTCCTTCAGCTCCAGGCGTCAGAAATATCGTCTGCCAATCAACATTGCTCTTCTAAAACGGGAGAATGACGTTTCGTTTAAGGCGACCAATCCAGAAATCTGTAGTATCGGCGTTTGGCGTTTGCTGCCTCCCTGTGAAAATCTCTGAAACTGCGAGCTATGTGTAAAGAATGCGTAGGCTAGCCGCTCCCACACTATGTAGTGGAATTTGCTTTTAAGCTGAACACGGGGTCGTTCCTCCTTTCCCTCAGGTGAACGCTGTCCGCTCCACGGGCGGCCACCGGCCGACGTAGATGTGTTGGGACTGGCCTCCTGGCATTCGGTTGCCTCTCTCGAACAATAAGCTCCTGTGACCGTCGTGTCTGGAATGTATGTGTGTACGCCAGCCTCGAGTCTTTCAAACACGGTGCGCACTTGCGATTTATTAGCTATTTGCATATCGTTTACGTGAATTCATACAACATTGACTTTATCTTATCGAGTTTGGGTTCGAATGAAGCGTCTTGATGTGCAGAACATCATTGTGAGGGCAGAATATGTAAGCAATGCAGGTCGGGAGACCACGACGTCTTACAACGAGTAAATGTATCAGTCTGAAGTAGGGACCCTGGCCCAGAAACGACTGAGAGTTATAAACCTAAATCTTTCTGATACCTCTGACAGTGGACTACGTGTACCGGTAATCTTGTTGCTAAGATTGTAGGGTAGATAATCTTCAGAGGTGGTGAAGGACCACAACAAAAATCTAGTAATCATAGGCTTTAAAATGCATATCTTACAAGCTACTAGCACTTCTGAAGACACATTGTCTCTGAAATGCGTACCTTAAGAGTTATAAGCATTTGTTTATCTTCGAAACTACAAGCTCCTTTGTTTCAGTATTTTTGGAGGTGGTAGTGTGAACCGATATACGATAAAACTGTGCATTAAATATCGGCTCTAAAAAAATACTTGGAGAGCTATGAGCACTTGTTCATCTTCGCTATTGTGAAACAGATCTCTTCTACTGAAAAACTGCTCATAGCTCTACAGGTATGCATTTTAGAGCCCACGTTTACAACACATTTTCTCCTTGCTTTGGTCCATACTACCACCTATGAAAGTTGTCTACCCTAAAATGTCAACAACAACAATATCGGTACACGTATTCCATTGTCAGACGTGTCAGAACGATTTTTGGTTATAGCTTTCGTGCCGGGGACCGGTACGCCTTCCTGCTCGGGAAGCAGTGCGTTAGACCGCGCGGCTAGCCGGGAGGGCTGGAATAGACGTTGGATCCCACTTGAGTAACAAAATCATCAGACACATTTCAACCCTTCAAAAGTTTCCAAAATCGACTATTGGCGGTGTGATTATGAAGTAGAAACGCAGTTCTAATATACAGGGTGAATATTAATAAAACCGACATAATCAGGGACGGATTCCTAACTTGAAATGGAGGAACGTATGTCCGGGACATGTGGCTGTAACATGTGTCCAGAACATGTGTCCGGAACATGTGTCCCGAAACATGGGTCCGGAACATGTGTCCCGAAACATGGGTCCGGAACATGTGTCCGGAAACGCATCGTTGCTAAGTTAGGCGGCACTGACGAATGGCAGTTCCACTGACCACGTGCCGTGTGTTCCTTGCCTGTTGAAGCCTGTACAACTGATGCAGGGCACTGTAAGCCGCAGAATGTTCTTGTATTCATGTCGGGAACAAGATGGAAATGGTCGAGAGGCAGCACGGCTGTATCAAAACAAGTAACTTCACAGACAGCAACCACATCAGACAACATCTCAAGCCCTTTTTGGCTTTTTATGCGATCATGGGTCCTTTCAGACAGACGAACGTGCAGGGAAGAGGTGAACTGCGCGTACACCTTCAGACCGGAACCGCGCTGCTGCTACGGTTCGAATCCTGCCTCGGGCGTGGATGTGTTAGTTAGGTTCAAGTAGTTCTAAGTCTAGGGGACTGGTGACCTCAGATGTTAAGTCCCATAACTGCTTAGAGCCATTTGAACCATTTTTTTGCCCGTACACCATGTTTGGAGGACCGGTTTCTACACGATATTCAGATGAACCCTAGTACAAGTTGTCATTCATCAGCGCTATCTACCGTAGCAACAACGCATTTCCGGAGACATGTTCGTTGGGCCTTTTTTCCTCACTTTCCAGTCACCTATCCGTCCCTACAGTTTGTCGGTTTTATTAATATTCACCTCGTATACAAATGTACATACATAGCAATTGCAATTTGTATTTTTTATTGAAATAGAAATCATTGTCACTTTAAAGATAAAAGAAAAAAAGATGCAAATTCTTGTGTGCAAGTTTGTGTTGCGTGTGTTCCAACTTTAACAGAACTCGCCCCTCCACGTCTTCCATCAACATTATAAAGACTGCGTGTTAAAATCACTACATCTTCCTCACGGATTCAGGACGTGACGCGCTTGGTTGAATTATCGTTTCTCGGTGACCGCTCGTGCTGCTGCGCCCAGCGCTGGGTGGAACCGTGAACGGCCGTCACAGGTGCTGCAAGAGCGTGGAGAATAGCGGTCGAGCGGGTGTTTACGACGCTGTGAATCGAGCGTCCACGGCGGTACAAACGGAAGGAACACGGGAGAGAGGCGCGCTGCACACGGAGGGTAGCGAACGCCAAAACTGCGGCGCTTCCCTCGTTCCTCCGTGTTCACTTCCTACCGTGTCCAGCACTTTTCGTCTTTCACGTAAACTTTTTCACTTTGCAGTGGCATAAGAAATAGCTCACATCCTTCATAATGAGAAAAAACGTCAATGGCAGCTGCTAAATTTCGCCACCTCTGCTCACGTCGTAATACTTCTTTTACCGGACGCCCGTAAATTATCTTTTTTGGTTCAGACTTCAACAATTTTAGAATTAGACTAAATAATAACAAAGGGTGTACATCTACATCTACGTGATTACTCTGTTATTCACAATAAAATGCCTGGCGGATGATTCAATGAACAACCTTCATGCTGGCCGGCCGCGGTGGTCTCGCGGTTCTAGGCGCGCAGTCCGCAACCGTGCGACTGCTACGGTCGCAGGTTCGAATCCTGCCTGGGCATGGATGTGTGTGATGTCCTTACGTTAGTTAGGTTTAAGTAGTTCGAAGTTCTAGGGGACTGATGACCACAGCAGTTGAGTCCCATAGTGCTCAGATCCATTTGAACCATTTTTGAACCTTCATGCTGTCTCTCTACCGTTCCACTCTCGAACGTCACGAGTGATAAACGAGCACTTAAATTTTTCCGTACAAGCCCTAATTTCTCTTATTTTATCGTGATGATCATTTCTCCCCGTGTAGGTGGGTGCCAAGAGAATGTTTTCGTGATCGGAGGAGAAAACTGGTGATTGAAATTTCATGGGAAGATCCCGTGGCAACGAAAAACGCCTTTGTTTTAATGATTGCCACTCCAATTCACGTATCATGTCTGTGACACTATCTCCCCTATTTCGCGATAATACAAAACGAGCTGCCCTTCTATGTACTCTTTCGATGTCATCCGTCAGTCTCACCTGACGCGGATCCCACACCGCACAGAACTATGAGACTTAACATCTCAGGTCATCAGTACCCTAGACTTAGAACTACTTAAACCTAACTAACCTAAGAACACCCCACACATCCATGCTCGAGGCAGGATTCGAACCTGCGACAGTAGCAGCAGCGCGGTCCCCGGCGGAAGCGCCTAGAACCGCTCGGCCACAGCGGCCGGTAGACCCTTATTACACTAGGGGCCAAACGGCGCAGCCAGCCGCGTTATTGGTGGCACTGCTCGTCATTGGGAATAGATTGTTAGGGAGCTTACTAGACTAGGGCAGCCAGTGGCGCCGTCATAAGCTGGCTGCCTTGCCCCGCCACCACGTCGGCCGCCACTGGTGGCGGGGAGTCTTGGCGGGGTATTACGTTGAACGGAGCCTGTTACACTGGGTCGCCAGGTGGCGCAGCCAGTCCTGCCACCGCCACTCGGTTTGGCCACCACGTCGTCAGTTCGCTGTCCACTAGTGATCAGGGAACATGACGGACAACAACTATACATACATGCTCCTCCTAGTTCTTATAATGAAAAGAAGAGGGCGAGGGGAGAGGAAGATGCATGTACACCCTATGCTATCGTTAAGAGAATCTAAAGTGTGGTATTTTACTCTTTTTAATGAACTGTGTTTAGAGAACGACAAGTTTTTTAATTACCTACGAATGTCTAAATCGTCTTTTTTGAGTTGCTGTCGTTAATAAAGACTGATATTACCGGGAAAGAAACGAAAATGAGAAAATGTATCTCACCAGAACAAAAACTCGTAGCTTTGAGGTAAGTAAACCGATAAATTGCAATGAAAGTTATTAAATTTTTTGATTTAGGAAATTTTATTTACTTTTGAAGACGGTTACCATTTTAAACATATGAATACTTTAGTTCAATATTTTTATCCTATTATGTCGAAAGGAAATTCAGAGTATGACTAAAAGTAGAACATTAATAAGAACATTTATTTTCAAAAAGAACACTGATAACAACATTTGCTTCAAAAACTTTTGTACATTGTATTTGTTGAATATTTGCATATATACACTACATATTGAAGAGCAAGGGTTCACTCATTTGACTACCAGAATCTTCATTGATGTGACTGAAGTATCTGCACATCAAGGATATTGTAAGGGCACGTTTGCATTTGGGCATTGTTGAAACTGAGAATGGAAAAAGTGAACTTGTGGTTGTTGATCCACTACGCCTGACTGAGACATTGTTTTCTGTTGCAGAGAATGTTGTTCCATCGGCTGTTGTGGCAGACACTGCGTTTGCAAAAGCTGTGGTTGTATAGCATACTGTAGCATTGATGGTGTTAGCAGACGAGTGAAGGGTCCAGCATAACCCATTTGCTGCCATCTCTGCTGTACAGGTCTTCCGGCAACAGCGACGAGAGAAATCATGTCTGCCCAGGGATTTAAATTTTTTTTTCAGCCGGTACTTTATGAATCTCAGTTAACAGAAAGAGAATAAACAGCTTATCCTCATCTGTTTCATCGAATGTGCGAGATTTCTTTTCCGAAGCAATCTTTTTCTTAGGACGTCAACTAGCTCATCGTCGTTAATGGCTCTTTTTTAGATTTATGCTG
The DNA here is from genome assembly GCF_023897955.1 of Schistocerca gregaria. NCBI lineage: Eukaryota > Metazoa > Arthropoda > Insecta > Orthoptera > Acrididae > Schistocerca > Schistocerca gregaria. Next base: position 187,133,025 of record NC_064921.1, read on the forward strand.
AGAGATCCTACATGTAGCTACATTATCTAACGAAATATAAGTTCCATTTTCTTCTTCGTCCAGGTTTGTTGTAGATTTTTTCACCGCAGTTTCTAGAAAACGTAGTTGTTCAAAATAGATATACTGTTTTTTCCTGGTTGCAGTTGAATCACTTTTGACATCATTTACCCGTAGAAGTTCTCTCGTGTAACATGAACTGATGGACTTCCGCTTCTTCTGAATGAGTGTCACTGAAAAAAAGTGCATTGGAAGGTGAGAGAGAGAATAATCTCTAAGTGCCCTCATTCTCAAAGATTGGTTGCATAAATGTGGGGATTTTCGCGTGGTGGCATCTCATTGTTTATGATGTCATCTCCCCTCAACAATGTGCCGTATTTCTCTTTTTTCGGCTTGGAATCTTCGCAGGCGTACGGAGAACAACTCACCACAATTTCATCGCAACCGGATGAATGGTTTAGGAACGCATAGAAGACAAACATACATACAATGTTAAAGTGATTGAAATTCATTTTTAATTTGGTTTCAGATTCTGGCAACGGGAACTTCGATACAAGATCTACATTACCAATAAAGAATAAGTCAACCTACAATCTCAGCGTTTGTTAGACAGGCTTTAGATGCCATTGGGGACAACGTTAAAAGAGACCTCAGCACAGAAGCACAGATGTTTTGCTTCAGACAGCTGTTGGTTTTTACGAAAACACCTACTTCCCACACTGCATTCGAGCCATTAACGAAAAACAAGTACAAGTGATCAAGCCAACTGGAAGTGGTTCATTCTATTATAATTACAAAAATTTTCACTCAGTCATCCTACTCGCTATGTGAGATTCCAACTACAAAATCTTGTTCGTCGTTATGGATGCATATTGTAGGTCCCTTGATTCCACGATATATAAGGACAGTGTTTTCAAGAAAAGACTTGATGAGGGCTTCTTAAATACTCCTGATGCTCCATCTTCTTTCCAGGGTTTCGATGAACCGATGCCCTTCGTGATTGTTGGGGATGAAGGTTTCGGTTTGACAACAAAGCTACTTAGACCTTATGCAGGAAAATATTTAGCCGTAAAAAAAAACGTATATATAACTACCGACTTAGCAGACCATGACAATGTAGAGTGTAGGTTTGGAATCTTGGCCAATAAATGAAGCATTTTCCATCGCCCGTTGAATGTTGACCTTCGTTAAGGTGTATCCATAATACGAAGTTGCTGTGTTTTGTATAACTTTCTCAAAGAACGTGATGGTTTCAAAGTTGAAGATACCTTTTCAGTCGAAGGTTTATATGAATGGAGTGAAGACCGTCAACTGCCAACAAAAAAGCAGCACAGCTCAGAGACAGGTTTTGTGATTATTTTGTCAGTGAAGTAGGAGCTGTACATTGGCAAATGAACAGAATCTAAATAAATGAACTCAATGGCACGATCGCTGAAGCGTGAACATGTACCTACTATTTATCATAATTATAGTTTAGTGGATATAGTCTCCCCAGTTTTTGCTAAAGACAATGGAATTAGTATCTTCAGGAAGTAGGTCTTTGATGCATAGTAAGTTAGAGAAAGGTGATTTAACCGGGAATATGGCCATTAGCTTGGGCAGCGCCATTAGATTGGCCGCACTTGAGCGATTGGTCCCACTTGGTCTGAGTCAATATTGACTTCAGACTAGTTCTATTAACATGCTCTGCAAGCTGTGGACGCTGTTGAGAAGGATCAGTGTTGTTATGGGATATAGCACTGTTAAAACAGAACTTCTTACATTCACGAGACATTAATCCTGGTGCATTGTCGCTAACCAGCTGTTTCGGTGCTCCAAACACAGCAAATATGTTACTTGAAAGCTCAACTGTGCTGCCCCTTTTTCGCCTTACTCAGCATTAGCCACACAAACCTCAAGAACGGTCCACGACAACCGAAATATATGTTTCCTTGCGAGGGAGTGGACCTAGGTAATCTCCATAAACCTTGTCCATCAGGTTCTTCACCCTGTCCAAGCTAAGGCCCCCACTCAGGGACCAGCGTTACGTTTAGCTTTGACACATAGTTCACATTGCCTCAGTGATTCCCTTACATCCTCTCACAGATGGGGCCTGTAAGGTGTCACTTACATTCAAATATGCTCTGTGAAATATTATTATAGAAGTATGTATCAGGGGAATCAGTTCTTTTGAAATGAAAAGCAGATCTGATCTCTGTTTTCGTAACTCATAAACCCCGGTCTTAACTAAGGAATAGCCAGGTACTTCATAGCCACCTTTCAATTGACTCTTAATCTCTAGTCAGCATGGGTTGACTTCCTGCCTCTGAACTAAATCAGTAAATAGACCAGGTATTTGACCCAACACAGCATCTACACATCTGGCTCTTCAGCATCAAATGTCCAAATGTGTGTGAAATTTTATGGGACTTAACTGCTAGGATCATCAGTCCCTAAGCTTACATACTACTTAACCTAAATTATAGTAAGGACAAACACACACACCCATGCCCGAGGGAGGACTCGAACCTCCGCCGGAACCAGCCGCACAGTCCATGACTGAAGTGCCTCAGACCGCTCGGCTAATCCCGTTCGGTTCTTCAGCATCGCTGGCCGACTCATTACCCACGTCCTTTTGTTAAAAATGCGGTGCAGGATATCGACAACTTGGTTGTCAGTGCTCATTATGTATCTAACCTCCAAGTGAAACACAGATAGGCAGAAGTAGCTATTCTATCGAACTTTCACTGTCTCACCAATACCCAACTCCATACTTAGTTGTCCAAGATGAAAATTTTGTGTTAAGGATATACCTTAAAAATCCTCTCCAAATTAAATATTATCTCTAATGCTTCTAATGCATGGACGGAATATTTGGCTTCTTCACTCGACAAGTATTGGGAGGCGTACCACAACAGTCTTCTCTACCCTTCATTTTCCTGCCGCAGTATACCAGCGATACCCGAGCTGCAAGTGTCGGTTTGAAAGGTAAACTGTTCATCAAAGTTCTGTACATTCAGGACCGAAGCTGTAGCCAATGCAGTTCTAAAAGCATCAAAGGATGCTTATTGCATAGGACACAAATGGTTTAGCTTTTCTGTGCAGGAGGTTAAAAAGATACACTTATTGAGCGAATTTAGAAGTAAGTTTCCAAAAGGAACTAACCCTGTCAATAAACCTGGCGACATCTAACCTGTCTTTTGGCTGAGGAAACGTACGAATAGTCTTGATTTCATCGTGATCAGTCTAAACCTGCCTGCTGAGACAATCTGACCTAGGAAGGAAGTTTCCCTACATGGCAAATTGATCTTCGTGGGTTTGATCGTGAGTCACGCTTCCCACAGCCTGCTGAATACTAAACCTACATACATTAAATGTTGCTGAAAAGTTTTGCTGTAAATGACCATGTAATTATAAACAAATTTAAACTTCAGGTCTCCCAACATGGAATCCAATAGTCGGGGCAATAGAGTGGTCCCACTGGTCAGTCAAAATGCTACACTATTATATCTGAACAAATTCCAGTCAGTGCAAAAACCTATCACTGGTTTGGATTCTTTATCAAGTGATACCTGATGATAAGCCTAATTGTGCACTGGAGGGCCACGTTAAACAATTATGCAAATCCAGCTATGGACCTGACTCCAGAAATACTTTCTGATTCATCGCGCAATAACGACAACCAACCGATGGGCTTCCCCGTTAGGTTTTGATATGAAAAGCATAGGTGAGCCATAGGGAGATGCAGATGATCCTATCACCCTATCGGCTAGAAGCTAGTCAGTGAACTTATTCAGTTTTCTCATTCTGGGAGACGCCAATTGATGGGGAGACTGAAGCACTGGAATAGAATCAGTTGAATCTTGTAGACGATCTCATTAGTTACTCCCAGTTTATTGGTCAGCACCTCACGATATGCACTTTGGATCTGCAAAAGGGAATGACCTCGACCTTCCTCTAAACGAGAGATGTCAAAGTAACACTCTTCCGTTCTCACAACACATACCCGCCTACCTTGGCTATGTTTACACAAAGAGTATCGCACATTAGGCCAAAACATGAAGGTAACCACCTTTTCTGTAATTCAACACAGGGCCATGCATTCATAAATATGGCATCACAATAACACGCTGTTATACGAATCCTCTGCAAAAATAAATTCCAAAGCCAGGATAATTCGTGTATCTTAGCTCGAAGTACATATTTTCCCTTGACTGGCAAATACTTTCCATTACCATTACTACAGCGCGCCTTACACCATTGCAATCTTGGCAGCTTACAAATACGAAAATATGTATTATATCATCCCAAGTCTATAAGAGAACAATTGCTACCAAAATCTGTTAACGCACAGACCGGCTCCTGATCTACAGAAGTATGAATGAAAGCCAAATGTGCTCATTGCGGCGCCTTGGATTAAGGCAACTAAAGTGCGCAGGCACCCAGGGCGACCTGACCGTCAGATTTCCTCCGTCTTCTCAAGGGGGACAGAATAATTACGCACCAGATGCCAAAACTGACTCCATCGCATGCCCCTGAAGCTTTGACCTTCGACAGATTATTCGGATGCCCCCTTTCGTCTACCCTGAATTAAGGTTATTCGATTGAATTTCATGAAGTTAATCCCGGTATCGCACCTTTCCACACCAGAAAGTAATCTGCCCAAATCATGAAGACTCTCCGGTATCTTAGAAAACGAAGTGTACAAGACTGGCGCTGTTAGCGCACTATGAGGATGCAAATAAGGTTTGCTTTAAATACACGCTTGAACTGTCGCGAACGTTAGTTATGTTTGAGATTGGACCTGCTAGTCAAGAATGTCTTTGAGGTGACAAAGGGGCCATTGTCAGTGCACCACTGAGTTTGAACGAGGTCTTGTAATAGGGCTGCGAGAAGCTTGATGTTAAAAGTATCCTTTAAATTATTTCCGTTTCCTTTTCGAATTCGTATTGGCTTGGTTGGTTGGTTGTACCTTTCATGTTGTTTAGCTTTGGGTGACTGTATGCATTTCCAACTGCAAGAGAAACCAAATGCATCTGCTTGCGAGAATGCAACATGAATTTGTCCCTCTTTTATAATGTTTCTAACAAAATGTGCAAACTGATTAAATCCTGAACTTTACTATAAATCTTTTTGATTAAAAAATGTGGTCCCTGCGCGTTAATGTCCGCATCTCGTGGTCGTGTGGTAGCGTTCTCGCTTCCCACGCCCGGGTTCCCGGGTTCGATTCCCAGCGGGGTCAGGGATTTTCTCTGCCTCGTGATGGCTGGGTGTTGTGTGATGTCCTTAGGTTAGTTAGGTTTAAGTAGTTCTAAGTTCTAGGGGACTGATGACCATAGATGTTAAGTCCCATAGTGCTCAGAGCCATTTGAACCTGCGCATTAATGATCTGAGTAATAATGCTGCTCGTGAAATGGTTCCTGTGAGTTGATAAATTTCGTAGGCAACTGATCCTGAAATGAAAATATCTTACCTCGAAATTGCATCGAAACGTTTTGCTTGCTGCTCTCTTCGCGCCAGCTGCAGATTGCTGACTGCACTTTCTGAGAGCTTAGTGCAATGCTCCAGACAACAAGTAAATTATTTTTTACGCGTCATTGAGTGAGACACTCCTATAAATTAAAATGACTTGGATCGTGGATTTGGATAATACTCTTAGGTGAAATATTTCTTTGGGTCAAATGGCTCTGAACACTATGCGACTTAACTTCTGAGGTCATGAGTCGCCTAGAACGTAGAACTAATTAAACCTAACTAACTGCCCGAGGCAGCATTCGAACCTGCGACCGTATCGGTCGCTCGGCTCCAGACTGTAGCTCCTAGAACCCCACGGCGACTCCGCCCGGCTAAATATTTCTTTAACAAACTGTTTTCAAACTATCTGATTTATTGTTACTTGCATAGAATTCATTAACATTAACAACTGGCATCATTGATAAAAATTATTACTCTCACTAATGTTGGACAAATCATTAATAAACATGAAAAATATCTTATAGTGAAAAATTACTCAATCTTTAACGATATGGATGCTTCATTCAACAATGATTTCTAGCTACGTGGCTGCAGCAACAACAAATAAAAATATTACCTTCACTCCTCTTCATACATTTTTATTCTAATTCACTAAACAAATCTTTCCTGCCTGTTTCACAATATTCAAATACAAATCATTTTACGTAAACAAAGATGGGCTTAACTTTAAGTCTACCTTACCACGAATCCTCTGCTGGACTCTTGTCTCACTGCTATTCTAACGATAGAACTTGCGCGCTCCTCACTGCCCAGCAGCGATGACAAAACAAACACATCTTCCAGAGACACAGCTACTCTAACCAAACACAGCACGCGAATAATAAGCGACTCAAAATTGTCGCTTAGCATCTGCGACAGCCATAGTACGTACAAATTCCAGAAATGCAAATAACAAGCTCCCAATACGCCTGTTTCAGTTTTCCTTCTGCAATATATTGCAGAAAGACTTGCAGAAATGAAGCCACTTATTTATTGCTGGCACTGATGGTCTCAAGAATATACAGTCACAAGAAGACTCGTGGCACTACCGAAAGGGAAGACCATCGAGTTAGCCTTATACGGCTCTGGCGCATCGTACTGCATCTGCAGCAGCAGTCTGAGCAGCAGTTGGCACCACAATGACACAACGTAAACATAACGGTTTCTTCAAGGACATCTCCGAGCCATAGCGTCCATTCCAGTGACCACAAACCACCACCATTTGCGACTTCAGTGGTGTCAAGCGAAAGTTCATTGGAGGGCAGAGCGGAGATCTGTTGTGTTTTCTAATGAAAGCTGGTTCTGCTGTACCTGTAATTGTCACAAGAGAGTGTGATTTAGTATGACAGCAGGAGCATTCTCTTGGTCATCGCACGCACTTGACTGCAGATTTTTGAGTCAATCTTGTGATCCGATCTGTTGCGCTGACATTCATGTTCAGCATGCTAGGGAATGTTTTGCAACAGGATAACGCTCGACCACCACCGGCCCTGTAACACAACATGCTCGATCACCAGATCTGTCTCCAAACGAGCACATATGGGACATCATCGTACGAAAACTCCGTTCACAAATAAGTGCAACAAGCATGGAACTCCATTCCACAAACCGACATCAAACACATGTACAGCACAATACATGCACGTTTGCATGCTAGCATTCAACATTCTGGCGGTTCACCTCTTATTAATGTACCAGAATTTCACACATTCAATGGCTTATTTCACGCTTACGTTAGCCAGCGTTCTTGTAATGTTAATCACTTTATACATTAACTAGACAAAATTTAGTCCAGAAATTTTATTATTCTGCATCAGTTACTTTTTGGTGTTGCGATTTTTTTCTCAGTGTAGGAAGGTAGTTTTTCTTTTACCCCTGCACCTGACAAAAGTACCAGCTAATTAAGTCCCTCCGATACCACCTTGGCAAGTATCCCTCAAGCAACCTTTTACGGAATCAAATTACAGGCTCCCCCATCTCAACAGCTTCTGTAACAACATGACTCAGTAAGCTCCGAGATAACGGCGTCTGACTGTTATGAAGTAGCTTTGTGTAAAGTTATAAATTTTTGTGGCATTAAAACGCATTTACATAGGAAACCGATTCGCGTATCATTTTGAAGAGGACTCGAAGTGAGACAACAGAAATATTCGCCGGAATGTAAGTGATAATCGGCATCAAACTGAAAATTTCAAAATAATGATATATGATGCCTCATGTGACTTGTAAATTTGCCCGGAATTATAAAAAAAACGCAAGGCGGAGAAAGGTTGAGTCGAAAGAAATCCAAAAAACGGAAAAAGTACAGTACCGAGCCGATGTGAGACCTGCGGCACAGTCGGATAGGAAATTAAAAAACGATGCAAACCTATCGGGCATAACAAAATGGTTCAAATGGCTCTGAGGACTATGGGACTCAACTGCTGTGGTCATTAGTCCCCTAGAACTTAGAACTACTTAAACCTAACTAACCTAAGGACATCACACACATCCATGCCCGAGGCAGGATTCGAACCTGCGACCGTAGCAGTCGCACGGTTCCGGACTGCGCGCCTAGAACCGCGAGACCACCGCGGCCGGCTCGGGCATAACAGCGATCGGCGACAGTCTAAGCCTTTGACTTACCTATTCTGTAGCCACTATGCTACTCTGTGTAACCGTTGTATTAAAGAGATTCATAATTAAATTACATATTAATATGAAACACTTTATGTGATTTTATTGCGGTGTTTCCACGAAAAATCTACGGTGCGGACTCGTATTGAGCGTACAGAAATTTCTTAGTCCATCTGTCAACTTGCCGCTATGATACTACGCTACAAGAGCAAACACGTTTCTCGTTTGGACGTCCGACATTAAAATTATGTTATGGGCTTTTAGACACCGATGACGTGCAGAGTGACGTCAGAGCCGTAACAACGCTGGGTGACGCCGCTGTCTGACATTTGCAGCTATCACGGGATTCCATGACGACAAAGGCAGCAAACATTCCCCTAGCACGTTTTGCACGGCGTTACTTCAGCGGAAGCACAAACGGCAGAGGGAACTCGCGGAAAGTAAACAGCGCCCAATCGCAGCAAAGTTCGTTTGATGATAACACGAGACTGAGCACAAGCACGACACTTTTCCGTAACGGCCTTTCCGTAACGCACTGAACGCGACGGAAATGTTGTCAGTGAAATCGAATCACAAGTGATGGCTTCAGTGAGCTCTATGCTTCCTGGAAGGAAATCTCTCGTCTTGGAACCTCAGCTGACTCGCAGTATTCTGTCGTCTGTCATCTGCATCACTTGCATTCTTGTAATTGGGCAGAAAGTTTCCTTTGATCTGCACGCAGCGCAGACTTGTTTGTTTATTTCAGGTTACGAACCTTATCTCACTGACTGTAGCGGTTTCTGCAGCAGGAAACTATCAAGTCAGAACCAATATTGCAATACTTCTATAAAAGACAACCTCATAGTTTTCCTTCATGTAAGTCAAGAATTTTATAGTCTCTCACGTGGTTTCTTTCGTTAAAAAGATGAAAGACTTCATTTAGGGGTCTGTAAATGGTTTGGGTCCGTGTACAACTCTATTTCCAAATCTGTTACCGTCATGTTGAAAATGCAGAATGTCCATAAACTATCCTTGCAGCTCTAGTTGTCATTTCACTTCTATGATTTCAGTTGCTAGAAAGTACCTCTTTAACCATTCAGTTCCCCTACCCATCACAACTTTCTGTTTCTGAACACTCGTTTTAAAATTACAGTGAAAAACTGGCAGTCATAAATAAAAGAGAATCGACACGAAAGCTACCAATAAGTACTGATTACAACATCGGTGCAAAACTCAATTTAACTTAGGTGCGTTGTACAAAAACACACACACACACACACACACACACACTCACACACACACACACAGTACACCGCCCCTCGCCCCTATCCATCGCATCACGTTGGTGACCCACTGTCACGTTCAACGGTACCAGCGCAGTGCCAAATTGGAGTTAAGTTGCGATTTAATGGACTGTACTATTTTAAATCTCCTATGCCAACTTGTTCCAGTGAGGTAAAAAAAATGTATCTTCTGCAACGTTCCGGCCAAAGTTAGGTTCTGCTTCACTTGAGTTTATATATGGAGTGGGCTTTAGCGACCATACGCCTGTTCCATGATCCTCTTTCATTTCCGTCTGTTATGCGCTTTTCTCCCATTTGGAGTTTATGTTCATCCTAACTGCGTCTTCCCAGGCGTTACATCGCCACCTAATACTGCCTTCCGTCTCTTCTCGTTTCATATATTGTCCTAACAGAATGCTGTCCTAGGATGTCTGTTCTCCACCTTTTCTCCTATATGAACAGCCCTACTCAGTCTTCTGTTCTTTAGCACTTCGACGATGTTGAGATCTTTGTTCAGCTCTCGTAGTTCTTTATTTTCTCATTATCCTTCGTTCCTATGTTATCTTCAGCAAGTGCATATCCAGAAGTTTTCCTTAATACTTTCCTTTTTCTTCACCCGCCTCTCTAAATAGTAGTGCATGGTTACCAGTATAATACGCAGTTGATTGACACAATAATGAAGTTAGTTCTAAGTGATGTTTTGGTTAAGATATTGATACAACTAAAAATTGTTTTATCAGATGCTGCTTGACTGTATCATTCTGTTGTTTTTACCAAAATGACTCCTTAAGTATCAGAAGCAGCCATCCATCGACAAAGTTGGCCCACTTAGGGTTTTCTTGGCTCAAATGGCACTGAGCACTATAGGACTTCTGTAGCACCACATTTCGAAATGTTCTATTCTCTTTTTGTCTAAACTATTTATCGTCCATGTTTCACTTCCATACATGGCTACACTCCATATAAATACTTTCAGAAACAGCTTCCTGGCACTTAAATCTATACTCGATGTTAACAAATTACGCACAGTTCGACTTCATCTCACACCAGTAGCCTTCTTATACGCTTCTGTAAAGGATCAGGCGTACCGAGCCAGGTTTATAAACCTATGGGACTTGAAGACACACACATTCGCAATACATCTGAACATATTACCGCTAAGTTCCTGGAGTGTACACGGAGAGGTGTTAAATTCCGACTGGGCTTTGTCCGTGCCTCTAGTGTTATACACGTCGGCGTGTATGAATCCGGAAACAAAACACTATCCTGTCACATGTTGAAAACCAGTAATTAATGTCTAGTAAAATTTAAAGTTATGGAAATGCAAAGTATAAAGACAACTGCAGGAGAGACAGAAAATTTTTATGTATACACTTGTCTGAGACAAGGGGACGCTATTTTATCTATAATCTCATCATATATGGATAGAGAATTTACTAAAATTAATCCACAAGGGATCCAACTACAAGCGGTGAACATTAATAAACTTGCCTATCGAGTTAATATAGCGTTAATAAGTAGTTTTGAAAGAGAATTCATCAGAAGGATGTAATAGTTGAGAAAATGGGATTACGTGTGAATGAAGAGAAGACAAAATCTAATAGAGCAAGACAATCTGCCGGCCGTGGTGGCCGAGCGGTTCTCGGCGCTTCAGTCCGGAACCGCGCAACTGCAACGGTCGCAGGTTCGAAACCTGCCTCGGGCGTGGATGTGTGTGATGTCCTTAGGTTAGTTAGGTTTAAGTAGTTCTAAGTTCTAGAGGACTGATGACCACAGAAGTTAAGTCCCATAGTGCTCAGAGCCATTTGAACCGTCGAGATCCACAATGGACATGAATGGATGCAGTTGATCAGACAGCTTGCTTACTTACGTGTCATCTGTCAGACTCGTATCTAGATGTTTTACGGTCGCCATATCACTCCAACTGCACACGGTGCACATCACTACAGAGCCTCCACCACCTTGAGCAGTCCCCCGCTGACATACAGAGTCCATGGATTCATGAGGTTGTCTCCATACCTGTACACGCCCATCCTCTCGATACAATCTGAAACGAGAGTTGTCCAACTAGGCAACATATTTCCGGTCATCAACAATCCAATGTCTATGTTGACGAACCCCGGTGAGGTGTAAAACTTTGTGTGGTACAGTCATCAAGGATACACGAGTAGGTCTTCGCCTCCCTAAGTCCATATCGATGATGTTTCCTTGAAAGGTTCGCACACTGACACTTGTTGATGGCCCATCACTGAAATCTGAACTAATTTGCGGAAGGGTAGCAATTGTGTCACTTTGAACGATTCTCTTTAGTCTTTCTTGGTCCCGTTCTTGTAGGGTCTTTTTCCAGCCGCAGCGATATCGGAGATTTCATGTTTTACTGGATTCCTGTTAGTCACGGTACACTCGTGAAATGGTCGTAAGAGAAAATCCCTAATTCATTGCTGTCTCGGAGATGCTGCGTCCCACCGCTCGTACGCCGACTACAACACCACGTTCAAACTCACTTAAATCTTGATAACCTGCTATTGTAGCAGCAGTAACCGATCTAACAACTGCGCCAGACACTTGTTATCTCATATACCAGGTGATCAAAAAGTCAGTATAAATTTGAAAACTGAATAAATCGCAGAATAATGTAGATAGAGCGGTACAAAGTGACACACATTCCTGGAATGACACGGGGTTTTAAGAGACCAAAAAAAAAAAGTTCAAAAAATGTCTAAAGATGGCGCTTTATCTGATCAGAATAGCAATAATTAGCATAACAACGTAAGACAAAGCAAAGATGATGTTCTTTACACTCAATATGTCCACCATCAGTCCTCAACAATAGCTGTAGTCGAGGAATAATGCTGTGAACAGCACTCTAAAGCATGTTCGGAGTTATGGTGAGGCATTGGCGTCGGATGTTGTCTTTCAGCATAGCTAGAGATGTCAGTCGATCATGATCATGAACGGGTAAACCCCAAAACCAATAATCGCACGGACTGAGGTCTGGGGACCTGGGAGGCCAAGCATGACGAAAGTGGAGGCTGAGCACACAATAATCACCAAACGACGCGCCATCTGTCGCACGTTTTGTGAACTTTGTTTTTCTTTGTTTCTAATAAAACCCCATGTCATTCCAAGTAAGTGTGTCAATTTTTACCTCTCTATCTACATTATTCCGTGGTTTATTAAGTTTTCAAATTTATACTGACTTTTTGATCACACGGTAGGTGTTGTCGACCTCAGCGCCGTATTCTGCGTGTTTGGATATCTCTGTATTTAAATACACATGCCTACACCAGTTTCCTTCGCGCTTCAGTGTATGAATCGGATGGAACCTGTATGGGGTCACATATTTACCATTAACTGTCAGGTATCGCATTGCACCTGTCTCCGTGTCTAAGGACACAATGTCCATCGATCGCCATACTACAAGCCAATTCAAACGTGGATGCCTCATCTCAGTAGGTTTTGATACGTCGCCCGGTCCTCATTATCCGAATGATGCGTGCCGTCACCTGTCAACCGCTTCGGCCATCCAGACACAGTTCATGACAGCGTCTCTCATCCATTAAACACTCTACTCGCAAAGTTCGGATGATATCTGGGAATTCGTACTGAATTAAACGTCGAGGACGTATTACCTTCTTTTTCAGTTACATGAGTCTTTTCAACGATGGTTTATGCCATGCCAAGTTCTCGATCGTAGACTAATTTTCCCAAATTGGAGAGAGAACTTTTTTCGCTTTCGGTACCATCAAACTGCGCAGGACAGGTGGGGTGAACCAGTAGTGAGGCGGGAGTTGGGAGGCGGGAGGTGGGTGTTGTGTGACGCAGCTGTTGTCCCTTCCGCGGCCACTGCTCCCGGCCCGGTTGTGGACACAGGCCCGCGGCGCCATCGACCACGGCGCGAAGCTTCCGGCGAGCTGCCCGCCCGTCTAGCGGGGCCAATTACATCCGCCGGATTACTCCGCAACGCCGGATGGCGCCACCCCTCAGACAACAAGTGTCTGGTTTCTCAGCACGCTGGCTGCGCCACTTACCTCACGCACCTGCCGAAGGCCGCAGGCTGATCCGGTGTCGGAGGTTTGCGGCCTTGTACCTATGCAACCTACCGAGGCACGAAGGATCGTAGCGTGCCACTATCAGATGTCGAGGATAAACTTAGCTAACACGAAAGTGATAAACACGTAACTAAAACAGTAAAGTAGCTTGGACTAACGCTCTATCGAAAGCTAATATTTAACCCTAGGTTGCTAACCATCAAGTACACAGTAGACTACAACTTCTAACCGACCAAACATGGCTACTAAATGTCTCGAATAGGGAAAGTCAGGGTGATATGGGGAATCCGGTGAAATGGTGAATTGCTTTAATTCTTTCTGGTTAAAAAGATGTCTCTGCAAGTCTGCATGCCAACAGTCTCTGATCATCTCTGCAGTGTGCACGTGTAGAAAACCAACTCCGTTTTAAAAACCGTAAGTACTTTGTACAAAACTGTTTTCGATGCTAAATAATTTTTATATGCTGCATGCATTTGTAGATGTTACTTCAGGTAGCGCAGTCCGCGGGGTATATTTTTATATATTCTGCCCTCTTATACTGCTTATGTACTACATAAACTAGAAATCGTTGCGCATAGTGTTTTGAACTTCTTGCCGTGCTGTTCACCGTTTTACCCATAGCAACTGGGAGAAATGGTGAACTCGGGCAGGGGTGATACGGTGAAGGACTTTTTTTATGTGTAGAGTGTAAAGCTTTTATTTAGGTACATCCCAACCAGGGTTTTTGACAAGTGGCTGGCTCTGAGCACTATGGGCCTTAACATCTGTGGTCATCAGTCCCCTAGAACTTAAAACTACGTAAACCTAACTAACCTACGGACATCACACACATCCATGCCCGAGGCAGGATTCGAACCTGCGACCGTAGCAGTCGAGCGGTTCCGGACTGAGCGCCTAGAACCGCTAGACCACCGCGGCCGGCTTTTTGACAAATCATGAAATGTTAGCGTTTCCTGTCCTATGCGAGCGTTATATTCTGTTTTATCCAACGTCTCAATACAATCGTTAATTTAAAAATTAGTTTTTATATTTTTTTCGAATACAGTTTGGTTTGTCAGTGATTAAAGAAGTAAATGTTCTAACTACCGCCATTGTTCCAGGCAAAGATGCCTACGTTTTACAAAAGACAAAAAGGATCGAGCCGTACTGATTGGACAGAAGAGCAAATTAACGATGTCGTAAAAGCAGTGCATAATGGAATGAGCCTGAATAAAGCCTCAAAGGAGTTTCACGTTCCATGGTCAACGCTGGAGAGACGATTAGCAAACGGGTGATTTACGAAAAAACCTTTGAGTGGGCCGCCTGTACTAACACAAGAATGTGAGAAAACGTTGGTAAAACAAATCATAAAATTACAAAACTTCGGATTTGCACCGACAAGGACAGAAGTACGTACCATGGCATATAAATTAACTGAGAAATATAACATTACAAATTTAACCGAGAAAAGGAAATTGCTGGAATGGACTGGCTCCATTTATTCTTAAAAAGAAATCCGGAACTCTCAATCCGCAAATCGGAAGGAGTTTCGCAAGCACGGTCGAGGGGTTTAAGTACGAAAAACGTTTCAGACTATTGTTCATTGGTGCAGAACATCTTTGTAGAGCATAACCTTCTTGATAAGCCAGGAAATATATTCAACGTAGATGAGTCCGGACTTCAGCTGAATAATAGACCAGGTTACGTGTTGGCAGCAAAGGGGTCTAAGAGCGTTCCAGTGATAACATCCGGTGAAAAGGGTGAAACCATATCTGTAATCGCTTGCTGCAATGGAGAGGGCCAGTTTTTACCACAGCTTGTGTTTTGAAGGGAAAAAATGAAAACCCCGGTATGTCGCCGGGTTCCACGATTTTCATATCACAAAAGTCGGCGTACGTAACAACTGATATTTTTCTTCTGTGGCTAAGGAACCATATTGCACCGAGGAAGACTGAGGGAACAGTTGTGCTTATTTTGGATGGACATAGCTCTTATTGCAGCAGCGTGGATACATTAGAGTTTGCAAAAAAAAAAAAGAAACAGAATTTTGCTCTGTCTACCCAGCCACACCACACACTATCTGCAGCCGCTAGACAGAGCATTTTTTAAAGCTCTGAAATCCTATCATTACAATGCGTGCAATTCGTACATTAGAATGAATCCAAATAGAAAAATTTCCAGACTAGTGATCGGAGGACTGCTTATAAAGGCATGGGTACAAGCAGCTACGACAGAGAATGCGATATCGGGGTTCAGAAGCACAAGAATCATCCTGTTTAATCCTGATGTCTTTCCCAATACGCGTTTTTAACATCAGCTTCAGATCACCACCAGGAAAACAACGAAGGACATGAAAACAGACCTCCTTCACCTCGACCAAGTTGTTCGCACTGACAGGAGATACTAATCCCTCGGAAAAAGCAACTGCAGACGTAGATAACCATCGGGGACGTGAACACATACAAACTTCACCACAACTGGGCTGTTCGCAACGGGCGGAAAATCCACAGGAAAACATGCAGTCTTCATCAGAAGCAACAGATACGACCTCGACAGTGGCAACAGAAGAATCTCAAATAACCCCTGACAAACTCTTAGACCATATTTCGCCGATACCTATCCTAGATAAAGTTGCATCTGCAAGGAAGATGTCCAGAGCTTGAGCTGAGGTTTTGACTTCTCCAGAAAATATCGACACCCTGCGAAACAGAAAACGTCAAAATGAGTCAGTGAAGAGTAGAGACAATGCTGAAAAGAGGATCAAAGGAGAAACCGTAACCAAAGGAAAAACCTTAACCAAAGGAAAAAGCGTAACCAAACAGACTACCAAAGGAATTATCAAAAAAAAAGCAGCCTATGAAACGAAAAACGTGTACCACTGACACCGAATCCGACTCGTCGCTGGATATCCAATTGCAAGACGATGATGACGACGTGGATGATGAAGAGTGTTGTTGTGTAGGGTGCGGTGAACTGTACGAAAATGTTCAAATGTTTGTGAAATGTTATGGGACTTAACTGCTAAGGTCATCAATCCCTAAGCTTACACACTACTTAACTTAAATTATCCTAAGGACAGACACACACACCCATGCCCGAGGGAGGACTCGAACCTCCGCCGGGACCAGCCGCAGGTGAACTGTACAGTTGCACTAAAAAGGATGTGGACTGGATCAAATGTATTAGCTGCCAACGTTGGCTGCATGAAGACTGTTCAAAATATGAATCTATGTGTGACGTATGTGGCAAAAAGCAGGGGAAATAAGTTCACCATTTCACCCAAAGGAAATTCGCCATTTCAACCATATACATGGGTGAAATGGTGAAACTGATAAAAATAAGTATTGTTTTTTTTTAACTTTTGTACCTCCTTATAGAGGATGTGGTATTGGTAGTGTGTTACTTGTGTATTTTGTGAAAGGAGAGTGTTTTTATTTTTTTAAATAAACGAAAGACCTTAGGACTACTTAAACCTAACTAACCTAAGGCCATCACACACATCCATTCCCGAGGCAGGATTCGAACCTGCGACCGCAGCGGTCGGGCAGGTCCAGACTGTAGCGCCAACAACCGCTCGGCCACTCCGGCTGGCTAGGAAGTAACTGACTCAGTATTTCTGTCATTGTAAGGGCCTTGTGGGCATGTGATGAGCACTGAGTTTCTTGATTTCTTTATAAAATAAGGGTTTAATTAATAATCATTTTAATTGTGTTGTAGGGGTAAATTAGTGAAGCATTACTGTTATTTCCATTTTTTATGTGGGTAACCTTAGAGCAGCTCGGCAGTATCTTGCCTATATGAAAGTAAAATAACCAGCACAGATCTACGCATTTTAATGACTTTTATTTAATGTTTGTTGAACGTATATTCCTGTTGTGTGATTACCTCACAGTTGTGTTCTAGTTGTGGGGACAGAGAGCCATTACAGGTTTATTTAATTAGTTAACTTTTTATAGTCCGGTCACCATTGTGTTGCACAGTTGACATTTTTTGAGTACTATTTGTAATTTTATTTATATTGCAAATGTCCTTATACATTGTGAATTTAATTTAAAAATCTTGACTATTTGTATGTATTTCACAAGAATCCTGGTAACTCTCTGCTGTGTCATGATTGAATTGTCATTAAATAAAAGTATTTGCTTTGGAATGATAAATTGTGCATCAAGTTGGGCCATCCTTCCACGTGTTTTCCTTAAGTTAATTCCGATCCTTGTTCTTGGTCTCCTATTCTTAACTAATGAACTGCTTAGTGTTTCTATTATTCTGTATGCCCATCTCAGCAACAGTGTCAGGATTACAGCTATATCGGAGTGGTTACCTAGCACATTTTCCACACGGTAAGGGCTATCGCACAAAAGATAGACTTTGGATATTTTCTTTTGAGCAAGTTTGACCGACGATGATACCAGAACGGGATCAGGTTTCCTTCCTTGATCGCAGGATTCTTTGAGGAACGGTCGCGCCAGTCTTGGAGAGCTTTTCACAAAACTTCCTTTCTCCTTAACGTATCAGTTAATTTGGTTTCTAGGTCACGTGTAGGGTAAATAAGTAATCTCACCTCTTACCTTACTGATACTATTATGGTCTTGACTAACATTAGCTCATCCAGAGAATAACCAACAGTCCCATCGTTCAGATTGTTGATGATTTCTTCGAAATGAGGGATGTACTCTACTCATTTAGAATGTTTCATGAAGCAATGTTTTCTTGCCAGCTTTCCTACTTCTTGGAAACAACTTTGGGTTGGATTAGCTGCTGCGTAATAGATGCTCATCTGGTGGATAGTGATTCCACACCGTTGCATTTCAGAGGGGTGAACTCAGGACCATTCGCTTCCCTTCCCCAAATAAGTCATATGTGGTTATTAGTTTTCCTAAGTGAATTTGGTAATAGAAGCTTTCATCACTAATTGCACATTCTGCTTCATATTGTGTGATGGTGTGCGCTGCCAATGGTTTGACTTACTCTTTCTTTCACGGGCGTTTACGAATTGCACCGACATAATATGCCTTTCGTTCTGGTTATTTGGCAGATAATTGATGTTCCGGTTGTACCCTGACTACTTATTCGTCCGTCCACACCTTTTGCACGCTTGAGTTGGAGGCTTCTGATTAGTTAGTAGACCAACCTCGATCTTCATCACTGTGGTTACGACCACACTGCTCCTCTTGGAAATCGTACAAAGCAGCAAGCATAGCTAGTGGTTGTTCTACGCTGATAATGGGGACCTCCTGCAGCTACCTCTGTGCCCACTGAGACGTCCTCCTGTATCACAGTTTTCATTCCCTTAGTGTCTATTGGTGGGACCAGATGGTGAACTGACGATACTTGGCATAAGACAGTTCTCTGAGTGTACTGCCTCTCGAATTGTATGCGAAACCCGTCAGTAAAGACTCGTTCTGTCTGCTGATGGGCTTAGTCCCAGTGCTGGGTGAGAAACTCTCCATTCATCAGTGCAAAGTCTGAACAGTCTCTCCCAGTAATCTGCCACCGGAGGCTTGCGTCGGATGCCAGGTGTTGGCCTAACACAGGTTGAAAAAAATGGCTGGAATTCCGTCGTGAGATGCCTTAAGAAGTGTCTTATATTTATTGATGTTTTCTAATAACGGACATTGTGTCCATTCTTAGACCATCCGTTTAATAAAAAGTTAAAGTACAGTCATGTACGCACATTTGTGACAGCAATAGCAGACAGTCCAAACTGCAGTCCACATAGTTTAACATACAAGATGTTCCAAACACGCATACCCGACAGTATTTCCATTACTTACGAAGTCAGATGGTTTGAGAATGGACAAAATGTCGGAAACTAGTCACCGACAATAAATAGAGGATACTTCTTAATGCAGCTTATGACGGAATTGCAACGATTCATTTTAATGAAGGAAAGGTTGCGGTCCTAATTCACCTTCAGCATGCTGGAAGTCCGTAAACACCTATTTGTTGCTAAGGGCTGATATGGAATGAGTGAAGGTGGTTCGATGAACCCTCTACCAGGCACGTAAAGGTGATTTGCAGATTATTCATAGATGTAGATGTAGGTGTACCAGTTGCTGAAATTTTTTTGTAAAGTCAGCCGCTTGAAATTTGGGAGATATTCCAGTAAACAGTTCCCTGTGTAATCGCTGCAGCCCTCTCTGTTAAAGTAAATGATTCCAGCTTGTTTGCTTTCTCTGCCATAGGGACTGTAACGTGAGGGCAAACTAAGTTCACAGTTGGTGATGAAGCCGGAGATCGAAGTAGCGCTGCCCACATGAGAGCAAGTGTGAAGCCCTCGCTTCAGACATGCCACCCTGGTTCTGGATTGGTGCACTGAAAGTGGCTTGCTCAGCAGGAGAACTTGCTTGGCACTCTACTGACAGCGACATGACTACACCGAGTTGATACATTCGCCAGTCAGCTACAACATTTAAAATTTTTCTACTTAATTGACATGAAAATTTTTGTTCTAATTGTACATATTGTGGAGCAATCGCGTCATCTACTCCTGCTGTGAACTATTCGAACTGCCCCTTTGTTGAGTTAACCCCAGATTCTATAACGCACAACAACTCATTGTGACCACCCATTCGCTCATCGACAGAGCGGCCTCCAGTTCATCAATCTGACTTTCAGTAATGACCATATTCTTGTCCACTGTACGCTGTTTAGTGAGAATGTTATTCATGTCTTCTCTGTTCTCTGAAAGTCCCTTGTCATAAACCTCACCTTGTTTCTTAAAATCTAAAGCCTAAGCATCAAACCAGTTGAAGACATCGTTATGCTGCTTTTGAAGAGCCATAGAAAACGAATCTCTAGAGTTCCTTCATTTTTTCTACCTATTCAGGACTTCATGTAGCATTTCCTGCTTGTAATTGTGAGCTCTGTGCCTAAAACTTTTTATTATAATGCAGCCACAGAACCGGCCGCCTGAGTTGCCAAATTTTTTGATGAGTTAGCCCCTTGTACCTGTACACTACTGGCCATTAAAATTGCTACACCAAGAAGAAATGCAGATGGTAAACGGGTATTCATTGGACAAATATATTATACTTGAACTGACATGTGATTACGTTTCCACGTAATTTGGGTGCATAGATCCTGAGAAATCAGTACCCAGAGCAACCACCTCTGGCCGTAATAAAGGCCTTGATACGCCTGGGCATTGAGTCAAACAGAGCTTGAATGGCGTGTACATGTACAGCTGCCCATGGAACTTCAACACGATACTACAGTTCATCAAAGATAGTCACTGGCGTATTGTGAAGAGCCAGTTGCTCGGTCACGACCAGACGTTTTCAGTTGGTGAGAGATCTGGACAATGTGCTGGCCAGGGCAGTAGTCGAACATTTTCTGTATCCACAAAGGCCCGTAGAGGACCTGCAACATGTGGTAGTGCATTATCCTGGTGAAATGTAGGGTTCCGCAGAGATCGAATGAAGGGTAGAGCCACAGGTCGTAACACATCTGATATGTAACGTCCACTGTTCAAAGTGCCGTCAGTGAGAACAAGACGTTTAACCAATGGCACCCCCTACCATCATGCCGGGTGATACGCCAGGATGGCGATGAGGAATACACGCTTCCAAAATGCGTTCACCGCGATGTCGCCAAACACGGATGCGACCATTGATGCTGTAAACAGAACCTGGATTCATCCGAAAAAGTGACGTTTTGCCATTCGTGCACCCAGGTTCGTCGTTGAGAACACCATCGCAGGCGCTCCTGTCTGTGATGCAGCGTCAAGGGTAACCGCAGCCATGGTCTCCGAGCTGATAGTCCATGCTGCTGTAAACGTCGTCGAACTGTTCGTGCAGATGGTTGTTGTCTTGCAGACATCCCCATCTGTTGACTCAGGGATCGAGACGTGGCTGCACGATCCGTTACAACGAAGCGGATAAGATGCCTGTCATCTCGAATATTAGTGATACCAGGCCGTTGGGATCCAGCAGTGCGTTCCTTACTACCCCCCCCCCCCCCCCCCCCCCTGAACCCACCGATTCCATATTCTGCTAACAGTCATTGTATCTCGACCATCACGAGCAGCAATGTCTCGATACGATAATCCGCCATCGCGATAGGCTACAATCCGACCTTTATCAAAGTCGCAAACGTGATGGTATGCATTTCTTCTCAGTACACGAGGCAGACAACAACGTTTCACCAGGCAACGCCGGTCAGGTGCTGTTTGCGTATGAGAAGTAGGTTGGAAATTTTCCTCATATCAGCACGTTGTCGGTGTCACCACAAGCGCCAACCGTGTGTGAATGCTCTGAAAAGCTAATCATTTGCATATCACAGCATCGTCTTCCTGTTGGTTAAATTTCGCGTCTGTAGCACGTCATCTTCGTGGTCTAGCAATTTTAATGGCTACTAGTGTATTACCGCCATCAAATGCCGAAACATAGCTTTCATGTCACTAGCAATAACGTATGGCTAGGAGACGGTATTCGACTTTTCTTGAATTTCATCTGGAACCGGGAGTGTGGAAGGCCTTGTCGTCAGCGTGCTGCAGCTCTTCGCTGTCAGCTGCGGTGTTCGTCGCTAACAGCGCGCAGGCATCAACGGCCGTGGTTCCGACGTGCGCCTGGTAGACAGCTGGAGTGCTGTCACTGGTCGCTGAGATGGCGCCCTCCATATCCCGGCAAGTATGTGAGATGGCTGCCCGCGTCTCGGAACGGGCTGTTTGCCTCTCGCAGTTAGCGGCGCTCGTCTCCATAAATGCACTGACTTCCCTGTAAGCAGAGGATGGGATTGTGCGCTGTTCAGTGTGCCTAGGGGCCTGGCCTGTCCTTCTAATTGCCCTTTAAGCCACCAGACTGTCTTCTGTAACATCCACGAGATAAATTTTAGCTACAGTACGACGAGAAGAAATTATGCATGAAACAGTTATAAACATTATCTATTCGACATATAAAAAATAGTGAAGACGATGATAAATATTGATTATTTATATGATATTCTATGATATAATTGGACATATCGATGTGTATCGCACAAAGACAATGATAATTGTACATTCCTTTTATGATCTACGTTTGTCTTCTTTTGTTTTTACCTTTTGTTGGATGGCTTTTGTAGGTTGCTGACGCATATCAAACTGAGGTCTGTTAAGAAATTGTAATTACTTGTTAATTATTACTTGAGAATAGAGTTCATTATTATTATAAATATGAGTGAATAATTATTTGTAACTTTAATTCCTCTCTCAGTAATCATTATCTGTGTTAATTATTTCTTCCCGCTGCAAGGAGCGCAGCCATTGACGATAGCGATTTGTATCGCGTTTTTATCTGTTTTCCTTAGAAAAAAAATCAAATGTTTGCTTGATGAAGTCTAAGTAGTGCACGATACGAAAGTACAGTTTAATAAGCATTTCAAACACTTGTCCTATTTGCTCTAACAATACAAAATCTCTATCAATTGTCTGCCGCCATCTTAACAATTTTCTCAGCGGCATATTCAAATTACTTAACTCTGCAGACATAAATGCCGAAGGTAATGCAAATGTGTAAAAATAAATGCGCACCGGTGGTCCCGAACTCAATTTAATGAAAATAATTCGAATCAGATTGGTTCTTTAAAAACAGTGCTCCTAGCACGATCGTTATAACAAACTTTTCTAGCTGACGTATGGAGCCGAGCACGAGTTACGGAGAATATTGTTTCAGGTAACATACGTCAGTGTTGTGCGCAGCTGATATTCGGTGGTTTTAATGATCATATTGCTGAAGATAACTGTTCCCATCATAATCAATAGTTGTATAGAATCTGTTGTATGAACTGTGATTTAATGACACTTACACAACTTACAGACAACACTTTAACACGACGTTAACTTAGAGTTCTTTAGCAACTTGACCAAATCTTTAGCCTGGAGAAAAATTATTTAGTAATTACCTAATGTAATAAAAGAAGATTATCATTTTCATTTACAAATTAGTTAAATACCAAACCACTGAATAACACAGCGAACGCGACACCACAAAGTTTTGAACATGGCTGCGTGGTCAGTGACAGTTATAAAATAAAATTGAAGCAATAGTAGCAAAAAAGAAGAAAGAAGAAGAAAGAAAGTCCAAGGGCTGTTATTCCTTTAATGTTATTTGGCTTCACAAACGTTCCCTCAAGGCTGCAGGCAACGATCGAACATCGACTCTCTCTCTGATGAAAGAATACTAGGAAAACAGTCGCCAACTGGAATACTGAGGGTGGCAGTTAGAAACAAGTTGTACTTCTGTAACTGCTAAAGGCTCGGCGAACTGTGACTGAAGATGAACTAGGACAGATCTTTCCGCAATTCTCGTGAATGATTCATATCAGGTTTGTATCGCAGGCGGGCAGCTAATCAATTCTCTAACAGTCCTGTCACGGTCGCCAAGTCTGTAGACTGATCCTAAACCTGTAGATGCTTGGCCGAATGTAAATGAAAGTTTTTTTCAGTCATTGATTTCCCTACCAGCAGATGAAACGATCTCACTTGCTAGAGTTCTGTTCGCCCTACACCATGAAGATATGCCTACATTACCAGCAGCAGGAAATTCGCTTGCCAAGATAAATAACTTGATTAATAATAGGAAAATCCGGAAACTGCGTATCAATGGCAAAGATATAACTATGAAATTGGTTTTATTTTTAATGGAAACAAACAAAAGTGAAGCATATTTGTTTCATATAGTGGGATTTAGCCACCACGCAATTCTCAGCAATATGGCTTACTGGCCAATCTAAAAGTGCACATAACGTACATGGAATCAAATAAAAAACGGCGATAACTCGTCCAGTCCCTGCAGAGACTGGTAATCAGAAAAATCTTGGTGATTGGGTATCACGAACAAAATCAGTTAGCCATGGGGAGTCATGTAATACAAACACACACACACACATGGGGACAGCATGAAAAAGCTTACTGCACTAACATTGGTGGAACCATAATGCTGGTTGATTGCAGTGCAAATCACGTATTTGCATATTAATCTTTGACGAAGTTGCCACGAGAATTCTACTGCAAAACGACTCGACTAAAGCACAATTAATCTGCACGTGGTTGCTTCCAAGATGATGGAAGCCAACACCTGTGTTGCGAAGTGGCGCCAACCACCGCACTACTGCTGGTCACGAAGTGATGCTAAGAACTGCATCAAAAGATACATACATCTGGAAGCTGTGCTGCCATTATCGACAGGCTCCGGGCTGCTGTGATGGGCTACGGTGGCGTTAAAGCACCTGGGACGAAAGCGTTGGTACTCCTGGAGCCTATATCATCGCCTACGATCCCTGATGTCACAGATCCTTCCGATTCACTCGCCATAGCCGGTAGGCAGTTACCTGACGGTGAATGGCGAACAGTGCTAGGGTCGTAAATTTCGGTAACAGAGAAACTTGGATACTGGCCTCAGATCTGCCCCCTTAAGGCCTAAAAACAGGTTTGAGGTATTGCCCACTGCTTGTCTCTTGGGATTGGGGTTAATGTTCCTGAAAGGTCCAAACAAGTCCAGAGGGTAGGATTGCTTGTCGCTGGAAGCTCTAACGTTGATGGGTGATGGCCCTTTAGCTAAAATAGCGGACAGGTCGAGAAGGAACAATAGAGTCCACTCTACTGACCTGACAGGGGATTTCACCCCAATTGTACAGGAGGTTCTGATGGCAGCTAATGGGCCCACTTCGTGCACCCAGTGTTTTCCCAGCGCCTTCTTTCACTGGAAGCTTGAATGATTCAGGGGAACACTGTTTATAATGCCTAACCACCAAGTATTCCCCTGGAGGGTTCCTCTTAATCTTATGAATCGCGAACCCGATATTTCGGCTGTTGTCGGCCGCGAGAACTTTTGCTATTGTGTTCTGGCTGTGTTGGTTCAAATGTCTCTGAGCACTATGCGCTTTAACGTCTGAGATCATCAGACGCCTAGAACTTAGAACTAATTAAACCTAACTAACCTAAGGACATCACACACATCCATGCCCGAGGCAGGATTCGAACCTCCGACCGTAGCGGTCGCTCGGCTCCAGACTGTAGCGTCCAGAACCGCACGGCCACTCCGGCCGGCTCCGGCTGTGTTTGAGGAACATCTACTGTTGCTATAGCGGAACTGTTCACCTTTGCGGGTTGCCTTCTTGCTTTCCCTTCTTAAGGCTTTAATATACTTGCTATAATAGTCTGCCTAAAGGCCTGTACTTGAGGGATGTTGTAATTAAATTTTGAGGTAGTTCCTTTGCCTGTTCAAATATTTGCGTATATACTTGGTGTGCTGAGGAAAATTTTAATGTTATTTCCGTTCTGATGGCCATCTTCTTAATTTCTGTTTTTAATTATAACTCCCTATTCTTTGCTTGAGCTTTATTTGTCACTGTATCGGTTTATGGATGTAAGAAAGTTTGTCAGATCTGCCATGCTTGGGTGTTTATTCTAAATAACCGGTTCTTAACTTATTAACTGTGATTGTTTAAGAACAGTGTGAAGAGCGTTATCTTTTACTTACTTGTATTCAATGAACTGTGGATGAAGCCCGATCAACAGGGACTTACATGCGTTGAGCGAAAATAATAGTGCATTGAGAATGGCTAGCTTCTAGCCGAAATCTGGATCTCCATACTAAAATTTAAAATTTAAAAAATGACTACTGATTGCTGCAATCTATAATTTACAAGTCAATTTAACAGTCGCTGAGTGCAACCGCTATCCGAATGGAAGGTAACCTGATTATTATTTAAGAGAAATTTTATTATGATTTATTTTTTATTTGTTGCTTGCACTGATTCCTTGGGATAGCAAGAATTGAAAGTTTAGTCATGTCAGTCTGTGGTTAAAATTCAAAAAGGCTTATTTTCATTTAACAACCTCTTATGTTCAGAGATACTTGCTGATTATTATATTTTACTTGGTGCTCTCATGTGCACTGTATATAAATGTGGTCATTCGGAGGACAAATGATGCAAGAATTGTGGACCTTCCCTTCCATGTGATTCTTTCCCTATCGCAGTCTACAGACTGGTTCCACCCAGACGCAAATCGTTTCTGAGCCGACACGAATGATAGAGGAATGCGTTTGATGTGCACATATTGGTTTTTTAGAGGACAGAAATCCTACTACAGCCTCATTAAGATACCTTCTGATTTCAGGCAGAGAAGAATACTATTCCCTTTTAGAAAGGAGAGTAGTGTTCGCTATGGCAGATCAGATACAGAAAATATTAATAATGTGTAACTTAACTGTTGGAGCATCTGTGGAATGGTCCCACAACCTGTTTGGCAGATAAACGTCAACAATGCCCACCTAGAGTTGTACCTAGGAACATTTTTCACTTTAGCCTCTAGCCAGCTCAGAACAGAAGTTTAATATGGTTTCTTATGACAGCATTAACTTTATGTTTGTTGCTGTCTTTTCTAAAATTACTTCTGAAAATTAAGGCTTTTCTGAATCTGAAAACTTGTTCCGAGGTACAACATTGCCATGTACGTAATAACAAATATTCTATTCAAATTTAGAAGTGTTGGAATACAAAAAGTCCTATCACTACTAATATTTAGTAGCCTATGTGTCACATTATTAATCTACTAAACACCCGTATAATCAGTAAGTGAGATCAAACTAAGAATAAGAATTTTCAGAAATTATTTATAAGTTAAAAACCTTTTGAAATAGAAGCTACTGGAGGCTAATATAAATTTCCATTATCAAGTCGGGTAAAATTGCTAAGACGTTAAAGAAACTCAGTTCATTTCCAAATATCACTTGTTCCCTTCTAGAAGACCGGCTTCAAGGTAGAAGATCGTGCGCAACTGACGAAATATGGCTTAACCTTCCGTATTTTATGTAACTGGTTTTAAAAATAGAGAGAATTTTACTTCAATGTATTATGCAATAAGTAAATATTTAGGACTCGTTATATTTATAAGCACTGCAGAAAACACAATCTTGTGCCTCACAACAGGAGAAACGGTAAAACATTGCCGGAAACTGCTCATATCGGTCTTTCGTGTGATTCTGAAATCAGCCACTACACTGAAACACCGGTCAAAAAACACCATGTGTTTCTTGGTGTATTATCCTCCAGGTACAACACTCTTCCATACTATGGACACAAAGCTGTCTAAAACCGGCTGTAAATTCCAGTGACTTTCTAATTTGAAGATGTCTGATAGAAATGTATTTATAGACCTAAAATTGCGGTATTATGTAAAGAGGCTGGCACAGATTACGAAACCGAAATAATGTGAATAAGATAAGTGTTAAAGGTGGATCAGATATCATCGTCTGTTGTATTTGCGGGATTCCTATGAGAGCACTAGCAGAGGAACATTTGAGGGGAAACTTGGAGAAGATTTCGCGTAAATTTCCCGGTCATATTATAGTATTGGGTGGAATCTCAAGTTACCAGCTACAGAAGGAGACTCAAGTTATTGAGGCGGGTAGTAGGGACAGGAAATCATGGAAAATTGTTGTAAATGACTTATCCGAAAATTACTTTCAGCAACTTCGGCATTTCTGCGTGATCTTGCTTAGTAGACAGAATAATTGTTTCACTTCTATCTCTACTGTGTCATTCCCCATTTCGCTAGTGGGTGTTTTCCACATACTCCTTCCGTTGTCAATTCTGGATAGATTCTCTTCATTTCTTATCAACACAATTATTTTGCAGATAGTTTTTGTAACACCATCTCACTTCAGATCTTTTCTTTCCAGGTTTGTTTCCGCAGGTAATAATTCACATACATACAGTGCTGTACACCAGACGTACATTCTCAGAAATTTACATCTCAGATTGGATCCTACATTTTACAGTAGCAGAATTCTTTAAACAAAGCCTGATTTTGTTAGTCTGATTATTATATCTGTCTTGATTCGCCCGTCGTGCATTATTATTTTTTCAAAAAAGCAAAGTTACTTCTTTTCGTCTCGGAGATGGTTCTCAATTTACATGTTAAGTTTCTAGGTAGCAACGTTTCAGTTGCTTCTTGATTATTTCGTCTTTCTTTGGTTTACTCTCAGTCTGTATTCTGTGATCAGAAAACTGTTAAATTCATGCAACAGGTCTTGAGTTCCTTCTTCGATTTCACAGACTATAGCTGTGTCATCAACGAATCGCATAAATGGCATCGTTTCGTCTGGAACTTAATTCCGCTTCTCAGGCTTTATTTTCTTCACTGCTTCATCAATATTAACACATCATATTTGTACGTCATTTCGGTGTCTACGTGCTGAGGGATATTTAACAGGTTCATAATTTCTGTATGAAAGACAAACAGTCACTTCAGAATCTGGCGGAAGACGGGCACGAATCTTATTATCGAAGTTGACGCGTCGTCCAGGTTAGTTATGCAAGCATGTCAGTGTGCTAGGCAAACACCTTGCAGCCATGAGTTGGCAGCCCACGGAGCCGCGGTTCAGTTCCCGCCACAACAGGTGTGGGCGGTCAGGTCCCACTCTTCGATCGATGTGACGTCAGTCTGCCCGCACACAGAAGGAGAGCCCCTGTCGCTAAGTCGTATGCAACCCGCGTGGCACACGTATTGACGGAGTCCGCTGTACAAGTTAAATGTTGCGCGCCATTCGAATGTCTTTGCGTTTCATTTATAATAAGGGTACCTAGTCAGCTCTAGCAGCAATACTACTACTGATACAAAGAGGGAGGGAGATTCAAAAGAAACAACTCCAAAAAAAGAAAGTTGCAGTTATGAAACTTGCTGATGGTGTTAGTCCTAAATCACATTTTCACCCCATTCCGTACGACATGTTTCTCCCAACAGTGGAAGGCTTGACCATGACCTCTATTGTAGATGTCTTCTTTTTAGCTCTTCGGAAAACATTCAACCTCGAAAATTGTCTCGCCGTCATTCTGGGACTGCATACCACGAAATGGTTTATCATCTGAGGACAATGGAACAAGTTATTGAATGCCGTGTCAGAACCGTACAGTGAGGAGAGGGGGGTTGTAGGGGAGCAATACCTGAAAGCTGAAAGAAGCAGCGTAAGCGTCTGTATCCTAACCGGAATGAGTTGGGCCTCAGGGGTTGTAGAACCCAGCGGCGGCCTTTGGCATTTTGAAAACTTTGCACTACATGTAGACAAATGATCCATTATTGACTTTCAGTTTCTCACTATCACCTCGATTTTGATACGCCGGCTTTTAAGCACCAGGGTTTCCATCCCTCTTGCCATTCCCAGTTCTTCATAGGGATATGGTCTTACTTACAAAGTATTGCCGGAAGCGGATGAATTTCTTGTTGAAACGCAGCGTTGCATCTTCGTATCTGAAAAA
This sequence comes from Schistocerca gregaria, assembly GCF_023897955.1. Taxonomy (NCBI): domain Eukaryota; kingdom Metazoa; phylum Arthropoda; class Insecta; order Orthoptera; family Acrididae; genus Schistocerca; species Schistocerca gregaria. The sequence goes on from NC_064921.1 coordinate 187,162,666, forward strand.
ATCTTCAAAGCAGGTTCTAGCTTTCGCGTAAATCCGATGCACACACTGTTTTTCTGCTGACTGAAGAAAAGTTCCGTTACCGCGTGCGCCTCCGTAGTGCCGTTTTCAGAACTCGAGTGCAGTTGGCCGTTGTGGATTACTATCGTCCGCTATTGTCATCACCCCATGCTGGAAGGCCAGTACACTCTCTTCCTTCTGACTAATATTAATTAAGTCTCTGTGATCTTTCTGTGTAGCCTTTCATAGGGCCCGCTTGTGAGGAAAACACCTAAATCTTACCAAACAGAATCCGGTGGTCTCCCTGACTGCAAAGCGTGTACCGCAACAGCTGATCTCTGTTTCTCCCATCTACAGCTGCCGTTATGTTCTTCTAGACGTGTCTCAACAGTTCTTTAGTTGTGTGCATGTACGCCTGTCCACAAGTACACGTTATCCTGAAAACTTCAACTTTTTACTAGCGTACTTGGGCTACTTCACGCGTTATTTGTAGGATTACACTGACATTCTGCTTCGTCGGGATATTTCCTATACTGTCAGGAACATTGAAAGTAGGCTGTTTAGGTTTTTTTATATTGGTAACGCCACATAGCGCTCTGTATGAAAAATCACTGGCTGTGCTGTGTGCAGTCAGTGGCTGGTTGTAATACTCGCCATTGTAGTGTTGGGCGGCTGGATGTTAACAGCGCGTAGCGTTGCGCAGTTGGAGGTGAGCCGCCAGCAGTGGTGGATGTGGGGAGAGAAATGGCGGAGTTTTGAAATTTGTAAGACTGGATGTCATGAACTGCTATATACATTATGATTTTTGAACACTAGTAAGTTAAATACATTGTTTGTTCTCAGTAGTTAGTGCCTTCCGTAGTTTGAATCTTTTATTTAGCTGGCAGTAGTGGCGCTCGCTGTATTGAAGTAGTTGGAGTAACCAAGATTTTTGTGAGGTAAGTGATTTGTGAAACGTATAGGTTAATGTTAGTCAGGGCCATTCTTTTGTAGGGGCTTTTGAAAGTCAGATTGCGTTGCGCTAAATATATCGTGTTAAGCACAGTTATGTATAATTTTTCCAAGAGGACGTTTCAACATCTTTAATAAACAAGAGTTGTGGAGAAGTGACGTGGGTACTATTAAAATTCCTACATGTAGATATTTACCATGGAAGCAACTGCATGGAGCAGTAGAGAAATGTTTTAATGTACAAAGTGCTTTTATATTCCAGAGATCTCCACAAAGGAAATTAGGTATAATCTGTTAAAAAGACATATTCCAGTTATTTGCTATAATTTAAACGAGGCAGTCTAAACCAACCATCAATTGAAATTAAATTTAAAAAATATTTCACAAATCTTGAGCAGGAAAATAACGGCTTGAACTGAGTAACTCCAGCTGTCGTAGCAGTTTTAAAACCAATAAAAGAATAAAGTAACTCTCTCCAATCACAAATTTAAACACTTCATCACTAGCAAGATTGAAAGACAGGTCTTAAAAGAAATAACAATCCATAAGCAGCTCATCTGTAGCTAGGGAACCCAGTCAACAACCAAATAAGCTCTGCTCTGTACTGTGCCTTTGTGTGCCTTACACGACACGATTACAATTAGCATCCTTAGACCACTTTAATGCAGCATACAGCAAGAAAAGTTAAACACTTCAATACCTAAGAGACAAACCACTTGCCGGACACTGTACCATAAGATTGAGCCGTGACTTTCCGCGATGCTCTTGGCAGGTTAGTTTCTCCGTCGACGTTACGCGCTTAGCGCCCTCTAATAAGGATGGCGACGGCTCGCTAGGTGAGACTCAGCCGGGGGTAGTCTCGGTTGGTGGCAGTGGCAGAGGGAATACAGCACACGGGGCATCGCGAGTGGTCAGTCGCCGTTTGGAGTATTGAGAGGACGCACGGTGTTGACATTCCGGCGCCTGGGTCTGGCGGAGAGGGGAACTGGAGCGAAGAAGCAGTCACCGATCAACATAGGCCATGTTTAAAGAGGCATGTCTATCTCGAATCCTGAGGAGAGCGCTAGAGTTTACCCTGGCGTGCATGTTAACGGCGAGCTCGTGGACTAACTTTAAATGGTGAGCCAATTTGTGGTGGAACTTTCGGATGTCACTGCTCCGTGTAGCCACTTTGATTTTCGCTAGTCATGCCTTAAATCACTTGGACGTGGGTCCGGGATATTTGGTATTGCAGGTCCGTGTAAATGCGCTGTGCCCTGGTTCTATTGCATTACAAGTGAGGCCGATATTCGGCGATTCTTTTCTTTATTATTATTTTTAATATGTTAAGTGACCAATTTTATGAATCAAAGTTAATTCCCCGTATAAAACTTGAGCAAGCAGTTTAAATTGGAATTGCCAACTTCCTTTTGGTTGGCAACTATAATAGTAACAATTTTGCGCAGTGAAACCGTGCTTTACTGTTTAAGGTTTGTGCGGATTGTCTGGTCATTATCATCTTGAACTAAGTATGATCTATAAATTTATCAAGTGAAATTTCACGTCATCGGAGACTGTTCAATGAACTATTGCTATAATAGTAACTGCGGTTGCCACACTATAATATCGTGCATTTGGCGTTACCCAGTGCTTGGCTGTTGATTTTAGTATTTTAATGAACTGTGTATTAATACTGGGTTTGTGTGTTCTAGAAGCCGTTATTGGTGCGCCCAGGCTCTCCTGCCTGTTGTTGTCACTTGAGCTCTCGAGGACGGAATTCAGACGTGTGGCCAATGCTAACGCCAAACGTCGAGAATGTGTTGATTGCTGTGTAGACTTTTCATGCTATTATATCATAATGCTGAACGTTTTCCCTAAAAGTTAATTCTCGTATTTATGAGATATTGCTATTTGAGTATTATTTATGAAACCTAATAGCTTTTACAAATTATTATTTTTCATATTCACAAGGCCTAATAACTGAGTAGGGAGCTCAGATATGTAGTTTTGTTAAGCTTATATTTGTGTAAAGTAATTTCTCATTAATTTAAAGATGGTGCAAAAAGACTGCTTTTCCTTTATTTACTTTTTTTAGTTGTCCTCATTGCTATTATACAATTGAATAATCTGTGTAGATCACCGCAAGTTGCAAATACTAATTCATCATTGTGTTGTTTCCAGTGCTCTGTTTTAATTAACGTGGTGAAGATAAATTTTTGTATCCTCAAATGGAGTCAGCATTCCTCTCCAGCGGCCCATGTGCCATGCTTACCAACCCTATACCTTACCAAAGATGGGAGCCAGCTTGTTAAGCTGTTTGACAGTACACTGGACTTAATAATCGGGAGGTATAAATATAATCAATTTATGTAATATCAATGACAATTAGCTATTACATTATATTAACAGAGTTCTGAAGATTAACCAGAATACAAACAGATTTCACCAGAAGAAAAGCCACTTAAAAGCATGTTCAAGAGAAACTTTTAGCATCACCAAACCGAGACCATGAACAGTACAACTAGAATAGCTCTTCCACAGAACAAAACGCACTGGCTCTGATTGACAAATGAAGACTCACCAGATTCAGCACAATGCTGTTGCACAGTTGAGACGGCCGTACATCATCAGTGGATATGCCTCCACAACATGCAACCAAGCGTAAAATTAACCCGGCAGAAATCTTCAATGAAAGCCATGCAACACGCTACCTGACGACACTGATGGATAACAACGTTCATCACGGTGCACCACTCCAGATAAACACTCAGTACGACCCATACACTGCAATGCGAGACGCCTCTGCAGTCTCCCACACCAGGCGACGTAGAAAGGGACAAACAGACAGGCCTAATAATTGACAAAGGAACTCAGATCTGTAGTGATGTTAATGTTATACTTGTGTAAAGTAATTTTTTATTAATTTTTTTATTAATTTTATTATTGCAGGCCATGCTTTGCTACCACCGGATCCGATGTGACAAGATTCACAAGGGGGTGCTACGAAAGGCTCTTCAGACAGAGCGTACATATTATTAAACACCAAGATAACTTATTTGTAAGGACGAGGGTGTGAAACTAAATGGTATCTGGATTCTGTTGCAGAAGAAGGTGTGACAGCAAAGTGGATGACAGCAACAGACAACAGCCATTTGTGCTCGAGTTTTCAAAACATGTGACACCACGCCTCTGAGCAGGAGCACATGGGAACTGAATTTTACTTCAGCCGGTAGCGAACCAAAGTGTGCATCGCGCCTTCGTAGAGCTACTACCTCCTAGAAGATGACGTCACAGACGGGGCAAAACATTGGCTCTCAACAAGGAATTCGTCCTGTCGTGGCATAATAGCTCGGAATATTTTGATAAGTGTGACATAGCCGGTCATTATAGTCTATGTTTTACAGATAGATGATTGCCCGAACTTTCTTTGTCACTAAGACCTGCTGCACTACACTTATGTCAAACATTTCTGACTATTCAGCACTCCATGTGGCATTTGTAAGCCTTTATTGGCCTCGTACACATGAAACTGTAGTGGGCAAGTAGTGATACGACGGCTTCGCGGACAACAGTGCAACAGGGTGGCCACTTCTGATAGTAGAGTGGCGTGAGCGGGAGGATTTGAGGATGGGATGTTCCAATATTGTACCGATCGGGGAGCCAAGGATGCATACTCTAGAACAACATTTGTTAATCAAAGCTTCCATTAATCGATGGCATGGCTGCCAGACAGCGAGTGAGCACGCTGTGGCAGCGAAATGCTATGGCGGCATAACGTTGGCTGGCGGCAGCGTCGGCCTCACTGATGTGAGATGACAGTCACAGTGCAAGGAGCTTACAATTGGACTACTGTGCACTGCACGTGGCCCAAGGCAGCTTGAAGGGGTGTGCGGACACCACAAATCGAATCCAGGATGATTGATGAGGCTTCAGCTGCTAGACTTCACATTCGACCAACGCCTGCTAACGATGTAAACCAAGACGCCGATGGAATCTCATACTATCGGATGAGCTGGAGGCCTATGAACGTGCTTTGTCCTGGATTGTTATACAGGAGGTAAGCTTCTGTGACGCAGTCAGCTATGTAAATGCTGCTTTGAGCTACAGCATATTGCAATACAGCCCACTGTAAGATATACGTTGTCTTCGTACCTCTTTCGTTAATTCTAGGAGCAAACCATGTTTTAGCCTATTTTCAGTTCTGTGCTTTTCCTGATCAGCAAATTCCTAGTCTGGGTCGGCTTCGTATAGTGTATGAGAATGTAAATTTAGCTGAGTGTTGGGACGGATTTCTGCTCTGCCTTGGCGAAGGAGGACAGGGAGGTTCGGTTGGCTTTGGTGGCACAATAGTGCGATGAACATGCCATAAAAATACTCTAAGCCAGCGCGGTCCATGTGACTCAATAGGCGTGCACCGATGTCCAAACGAACATTTCCACCAAATGTTTTATTGCCCGTCCAATTCGTCGAGGGAGAAGCTTTTATATACACTCCTGGAAATTGAAATAAGAACACCGTGAATTCATTGTCCTAGGAAGGGGAAACTTTATTGAGACATTCCTGGGGTCAGATACATCACATGATCACACTGACAGAACCACAGGCACATAGTCACAGGCAACAGAGCATGCACAATGTCGGCACTAGTACAGTGTATATCCACCTTTCGCAGCAATGCAGGCTGCTATTCTCCCATGGAGACGATCGTAGAGATGCTGGATGTAATCCTGTGGATCGGCTTGCCATGCCATTTCCACCTGGCGCCTCAGTTGGACCAGCGTTCGTGCTGAACGTGCAGACCGCGTGAGACGACGCTTCATCCAGTCTCAAACATGCTCAATGGGGGACAGATCCGGAGATCTTGCTGGCCAGGGTAGTTGACTTACTCCTTCTAGAGCACGTTGGGTGGCACGGGATACATGCGGACGTGCATTGTCCTGTTGGAACAGCAAGTTCCCTTGCCGGTCTAGGAATGGTAGAACGATGGGTTCGATGACGGTTTGGATGTACCGTGCACTATTCAGTGTCCCCTCGACGATCACCAGAGGTGTACGGCCAGTGTAGGAGATCGCTCCCCACACCATGATGCCGGGATTTGGCCCTGTGTGCCTCGGTCGTATGCAGTCCTGATTGTGGCGCTCACCTGCACAGCGCCAAACACGCATACGACCATCATTGGCACCAAGGCAGAAGCGACTCTCATCGCTGAAGACGACACGTCTCCATTCGTCCCTGCATTCACGCCTGTCGCGACACCACTGGAGTCGGGCTGCACGATGTTGGGGCGTGAGCGGAAGACGGCCTAACGGTGTGCGGGACCGTAGCCCAGCTTCATGGAGACGGTTGCGAATGGTCCTCGCCGGTACCCCAGGAGCAACAGTGTCCCTAATTTGCTGGGAAGTGGCGGTGCGGTTCCCTACGGCACTGCGTAGGATCCTACGGTCTTGGCGTGCATCCGTGCGTCGCTGCGGTCCGGTACCAGGTCGACGAGCACGTGCACCTTCCGCCGACCACTGGCGACAACATCGATGTACTGTGGAGACCTCACGCCCCACGTGTTGAGCAATTCGGCGGTACGTCCACCCGGCCTCCCGCATGCCCACTATACGCCCTCCCTCAAAGTCCGTCAACTGCACATACGGTTCACGTCCACGCTGTCGCGACATGCTACCAGTGTTAAAGACTGCGATGGAACTCCGTATGCCACGGCAAACTGGCTGACACTGACGGCGACGGTGCACAAATGCTGCGCAGCTAGCGCCATTCGACGGCCAACACCGCGGTTCCTGGTGTATCAGCTGTGCCGTGCGTGTGAACATTGCTTGTACAGCCCTCTCGCAGTGTCCGGAGCAAGTATGGTGGGTCTGACACACCGGTGTCAATGTGTTCTTTTTTCCATTTCCAGGAGTGTACTTCTGGTACCTTGCTTCTAGCAGAATGGCGCCAAATGTATTCTACGCGATCTTCTCGGAGCCTGATTGGTCTGAACCACTGCGCAGAAAAAGGTGACAGAAGATTGGTCGGTGAGGACTGTGAGCAAACGTGGGCAAGGTGCCATGTTGGTTGCAGGAGGCTAGGCATAGAACTTTGGGGGTCGGGTGGGTAAGAACAGTCGTCATAGTTTTGGCAACGCCTGAAGTGCTATCAGATATATGTGTAATTATATAAGGTTGACCGATAGTGCTGGAAAGTTACAGAGTTTATGAAGAATAATTTAGTTACTGGGCGTGGTCAGAATGATGCTGAGAGTAACGGAGAGCAACTTTGGTGCTGAGGTTCTCATATGAACTCTAGGCGTTGCACAAATTAGATTCTTGTGGGATGCGGTAGATGATTCAGGGAAACAAGCAGAGATTGCTTCCTTATACTACGCTGAAATGGTAAGAAACATATAATTATAAATACTGTTAACGATGAGTTGTACTCACCAAAGTAATTCATTGCTGCATCAGTATTTCACCTTACCTCTTTTTGAGAACACATAAATTATATGACAATTTAGGACGATTGTTTCAGTTCACATAAATGTCTCGTCTGTTCTTTCAGAAGGCGTGGTCCGAAATGGTCCATCCTGTTATTAACTACCGAAGCTTTAACTAGCGTAGGTCTAACTTGCCTCCATCCGCTTGTTTCGTACTTGCTCGGTACCCCTCTTTTGTAGAGTAGGATTCCCGTAGGTGCCTTTTATGCAGTATGTCTCGTCCTTGTATGATTAACATCACTTTCAATGTAGCATTCATTTCCTCACTGCACAGAGTGAGCTCCATGCTGACATTCCCCCCAATTAGTTTTCACTCAGCTGCGAATATGTACAGGACAATTAGATGAATTAAGTTTCCATTACTTTGATGTCAAATTCAATATCAGTTGGGCAAGAGAGTGTTAATATTACGTAAATTGTAGGTAAAGGGGTGGGACAGGAAAATAAAGGGAAGGAACTGATGGATATGGACCAGCTGACAACGGGACTTTGTGCAGAGTCGGCGGCGACGAGTGAAAATGTATACCCGACAAGAACTCGAACCCTATCCTGCTTACTAGGCAGTTAACCATTGCACCATCCGGACACAATGTTTATAGCAAATACACAGACTATCTCAGCACGTTCCCCGGTTGACACACATTGCCACCCAGCCCCACCTATCAGCAGTCCCCGTCCATGACCTTCATGCTCCTAATTTTAGATGCCCTCTTGGAGGTGAACGATATTGCGTAGCCACATTGAAGGTTGTGGACTCATTATTCTCGATTCATTAGCGTAGGAAAATCGTCCACTTTGATAGGATACACGTGGGCCATCAGGAATCACAACACGAAGAAGTCCAGCTTGGTAATGTCGTGGGAACATGGTGGAGAGACAATGTGTCCTCCGCGTCCGATCCACCAATTAGGAATTTTCGTATTGAGGAACTTATTAGCAATCGTTGACCATTGCGGTAGGGCTCCATTTGTTGAGGAGAAAACGTAGGCACCTCCAAGATGTCAAGAAATACTGAACTGTTCACTGTGTTTTCTGCAATGAAGAACGGTCCAACAATGCTTTCGTGTCATTAGCCCACACCAGACGTTAAGTTAGGGCAATTCTGAAGACGTTCAATGATAGGGTACGAGTGTTACGACTTCATATCCGAGATTAACCGTAATGTTGCCTCATTTGAGTATAAGAAGTTGGCATTCACGTCAATAAGCTGCAGCACATCCGCAGCACATAGTAATCGGCATGAGTTGTCGTTCGGCATCAGATGCCGCAGTATGTACACTCTGTAGGCATACAAAAGAAGATGCTCGTGCACCTAGTGTACCACAAGCTGTATTGTTGGTCGGGGTACGTTTGCGATGCCCATATTCCTGCTGAATTGACGTGGGCTTTTGAGAAACTTTTACCATGTCCTCCAAGGTCTCTTCCAAAACACTTCGGCGTGCACAGCCAAAATGTTTCAAAACATTACCAGTTGCCAGAAACTTGCGGTACCATTCGTTAATTGTTTTCACATCAGGTGAGTCACATCCATACGACGCACGATAATAACTTTGCACGGTAATCAACGATTGAGTTTCTGCAGACTATGCCGCTGTGGAGTTGCCATTTTTATTTCATGCGATCATGCTGCAGTATGGCGACTACAGTCGGCACATCTGTGACAGGAATATAAGTTCTTTGAGATGCTCTACCTTATTCTCGGATGTGGTGCAATTTCATTATCGTATCTACTGGGCCTTTGCAATATGGGGAGTTTTAAAGGTACACTCTGTGTTTGAGGGGATCTGCCTTCATTAATTTTGGTTCCTACATAATAGGGTAGATGTCAAGATTCGTTCCAGTTATTCTTTATTTCTTATTAGGTGTCTTTTGAAAGAGCCCTTAAGTACAAGTAGATTCTCAATTCTGCTGCTCGTATCTGGGATTTATCTCTGAATACATTTTCATAATCTCGACGACAGATACCAAAATCACGAAATTTCGATTGACTGATACCATTCGATTAAAACTCTGTATCGACAGTGTGATATTAGAACGACTAACGAACTTAAAATACATTGAGTGTATTAATTTCACACATAAGTATAGTTGACACACTGAAAATAAGGTTGCGATTTTCTCCACAATGTATCTCACAATCCGTTGTACGTTGGCAAACACTGCGTGAATGAAACACTATCGTAAATAGAGCACTTTTAAATCTGCCTATTTCTTTTTAAAAATATAAGTATTATGTCATACGATTTTCCGATTGCAGATTACTCAGACTGTCTTCTTGCCACCATATCTCGGTGACAGACATTTCAGAATTTAACACTTTAAACGTGAACGTAGCTGCCTCGTTGACAGTGGAAATGACGTGGCAAAAGATACAAGCTTTTCCTCATGAAATCACAAAACCTCTTGCAGTACTAGTTACCCCAGGAAATGATCAATTTCTCAGTACATATGTTTCTTGAAGAATTATTTTAACTATGTACTGTAATTTTTTTGTTGTAGAATAGCTTCATCATGGCATCTGGTACTGAAACCGGTAGCCACCAGAAAAAATAAAAATTTTACGAATATCTTATCAAGAATATGTAATTTGTTGCCTGGTCATGAACTGTTCAGTAAGCAATACCTGTCACATAATGTTGTACCTAAATGTCCCTAGAGGTATTGTAAAAACGTATGTATGTATGTACATAAGAGTATGTTCCGCATCTCCTCCTACACCACTGGACCGATTTCAACTAAAATTGATACACATATCACTCAGTGTCTGAAAATTATTCTGTGGGGGTAAGAACTAACTACGTATCAAAGGCGTGGGGGATGAGTGAAAAAGCAGTGTAGCCCAAGATGGGCGAATACCCTTACTTTAGTCGTACAGTATTTGAGAAGAAGAGCACTTATAGACATGTAACAAACTTTGGACATAATTTCAAACATCTTCGAAATCATTTTTCGCTGACGAACGCTACAAACTTATAAAACGAAAGAAGTTCTTATTACAACTTCGCTGTTCATAGTATAAAACTGGTACAAGAAGCATGGTGCTTTAGTTTATGACTTCTTTACTACTATCTGTATTCGTTACACATTTTGAAGACTTGTTCACATACGCCACTGAATGTACCAGAAAAATTATGTCATTGTACGAAACATAGTTTGAGAGATATGAAATCATGAACACTAATATGCATGTAAAGCTGCCGGTTCGTGCGAGACATTTATTATTTCGTTGCTATTGACTCTATTCGCTAGAATTTTCGCAGACAATATCCGCATCTGCCGTTGAATGTATCTACAACAATGTATCATTGTACGACATACAGTTCTGAGATACGTTCAAAAGTGTGCCGCATCATGCAGGATTTTTCTTTATTGCTGCTTTAATACTAACTCTTTGCACAATACATTCCGCAGGCATTGGCCACGTATACCACTCAATGTACCTGCAAAATTACGTCAATGTAGAGCACATAGTTCAGAAGATACGACGTCATCAACATTGAGCTGCGTGGAATATTAACGAAATATATACAAATATACGTGTTAAATATGTTAAATATATTTGACATGTGCGTTCGTGGTCAATTCTACGGGTACAATATTCATGCTAAACCCCTGTAACAATTTCAATCAAATTTGGTTTACATATTAGTTATAATCTGCAAAGCAATACTGTGGGGGTAAGAGCCACCAGCCTCGTAATGCGATGAGCGTGATGACTTGAAGAGAATGGGGAAAAGGAACGGAGAGGGAAGAGAGGAGGAGATAGAGAAAGGGGAAGGAGGAGATGGACAAAGAGAAGGGGAGGAGCAGATTGACAGAGAGAGAGGAAGAGGAGGAGATGGACAGAGCGAAGGACAGTAGGAGATGACAGGGAGTGGACGGTGGAGGAGGTGGACAGAGAGAGGGAGTGGGGTGGAGGAGATCAGCAGACAGGGGTGAAGGAGGAGACGGAGAGAGAGAGAGAGGGTAAGAGGAGGTGGACTAATAAAAGATTGGAATGAATACATACCTCGGCAATGCCGGATACTCCACTTGTCTTACAAAAAGCGTGAAAAGTATTACATCAGTAGCTTTATATGTGAGACACATGGTCAATGTCTTGGGGATCTATAGTGATATTAGGGATGCCTATATAGCTAGACACAAGATTAACGAATCGATGTATTTCCTGCGTTTAGAGATAATCTTCAATTTGGCTCCTATCCAGTATACAATCGCCACAAATATGGCGAAACACTATAATCAAGGGCTTCAGAACACTGTTAGATGGAGACAGCGAAAGAAACTTTAGAATTTAGTAGCTAAAAGTGGACAAAATGAAACTTGGAATTTTTATAGAGATGTGAAAAACTCTATCCAAACAAGACTTTAACAACCAGGAAGAGGCGATGCTGCAAAAAGATACAGAGCACAAAGTAGTTACAAGGCTAAATAAAAAGGACTTTTGGACTATGATAACTGAAGTAAGGTTAGCCACAGAGACCGCTAATTTAGGTAAAGTAGAACAATACAGAATAGGGGACAATAAAACACTTGTACACACGAATAGCCAAATGCCACGATGAAGACAAGCAAAAACAGAAATCGCCAAAGAAATTAACATTCTTCTTACCTTCCAAATATCCTGGATAAACAGCAGAATTTTTCTATATCCCTTCTTTTCCATTCTATATCCCTTCTTTTCCATTTAGCAAATTTTTATATTATCTAGCTTACTGCAGTTTGAGAGTAGATATTAATAGAGTGGTCGTAATTCAAAAGACTATTTCTTTCTCTGATTCAGTGTCTTCTTGCGCAGAGGTTAAACACAACCGTATATTTTTGAACGACGTGCTCATTCATCATGCAAATAAAAAGACAAGTATTTCGTTTTATAATTTCGTGATTGAAGTCTTTATTGTTCTCTAAAGTATTAAATAAACCTAGAGCTTCATGTCTTGTTACCTCTGCACTGTTATCGCCTTTTCGAAGATCAATAAAGTATTCTGGTTGCTTAAGGTACACATGTTTGCAATTTTTCGTAATAGCGGTAATTAGTCTACAGGCCATTGCATCTACTACGAAAAACCTGCGCCCCTCCTAAGTGTCCATCTCAGATAGGAGCCGTGTTGTTCACTACGCGGAACTCCAATGTGAGAAGACAGCTTCGCGACGAGTTTTAATCCTGCAGCCGATAATCTCATGTTACACGGAGATGTATAGCCTCCAGGCGACTCGTTAAAGCATTTCGTGGTAAATTTATTTTCTCAGGCTGTTATGCTAATGAGAAATGACGTGCACCAGGCGCTCTTACGGAACGTGTTGTGCCCTCTAGCTGTACAACTCTGGCCGTATTTTCCGCTGGGCAGCTCTAGAAAACGACGGTGCCATTTGTACGACGCACTCCAGTAGAAGCGCACCTTAGCACGGAATCCAGCGTCGTTCTGACTTGCAGTGCCGGTGATGAGGGCGACAAAGGGAAAGAACAGCGCCGCGTGTAGCGCGAGATGCTACGCCACTGCCTCACCCCCTGAACTCTGACGCCAGAGCCCAAGGGCTCAAGCCCTCTACACGGACTTTCCATTACACGGCCGAAAATAAAACACAGGCAGCTTTGAAACGAGGTGCTCCGCGCCGCTGGTTGGAAAATAGACTCGGGTAGTGTGAGTGTGTGAGCGAGTGAGTGAGAGAGAGAGGGGGGGAGGGGGAGGGACAGGTAGAGACAAAGACAGAGAGAAACAATAGGAGAATGTGACAAAATTAGAGACTGTCCACGTGGTCAACTATATTAGATAATGAACTGCCACCGTTCACATCATAAGTAAGATAATTCAACGCGGAGGACATCTTTTTTTTGTGCGCTCTACAAAATGTACACGGTGTAATGAAATTCCCCTTAAGACACTGAAGACGTGTAGTGGCGGTCTAAGATTACCATAGGAACTCATGTGCGGGAACGTCCCGTTTTTCCGCTCCACGGAAAATACGACGATCGTTCAATAAGTAATGCAACATTTTTTTTTTCTGAAAGTAGGTTCTTTATTCAGGATTTCAGTACACTATAATATTCCCCACACTTTTGTGTACAAAACACTTTTCTTTCTCAAAGGCTTCGTTCAGTACGATGGCCTTATGTCATATTACTTGGAGGATCTGTGAGCCTGCATGATACCATTCTATGGCCGACGCAGTAGCCAACGTCTTGCTGGATCGATATCTCCGCATCACTCACGTACTGTTTCCCACGGAGTGCATCTCTCATCAGCCCAGGCATATCGAAGTTGGAATGAGTGAGACAGGGACTGTAGGACACGTGAGGAAGAAAAGTCCAATGAAGTTTTGTGAGCTGCTCACCGGTGCACAGACTTGTGCGAGTTCTTGAGTTGTCGTAACAAAGGAGAAGTTCGTTTCCATTTTTGTGGCGACGAACACGCTGAAGTCGTTTCTTCTACACTACTGGCCATAAAAATTGCTACACCAAGAAGAAATGCAGATGATAAACGGGTATTCATTGGACAAATATATTATACTACAACTGACATGTGATTACATTTTCACGCAATTTGGGTGCATAGATTTTGATAAATCAGTACCCATAACAACCACCTCTGGGAGCAATAACGGCCTTGATCCACCTGATCGTTGAGTCAAACAGAGCATGGATGAGGTGTACAGGTACAACTGCCCATGCAGCTTCAACATGATATCACAATTCATCAAGAGTAGTGACTGGCGTATTGTGATGAGCCAGTTGCTCGGCCACCATTGACCAGACGTCTTCAGTTGGTGAGAGATCTGGAGAATGTGTTGGCTAGGGCAGCAGTCGAACATTTTCTGTATTCTGAAAGGCCCGTACAAGACCTGCAACATGTGGTCGTGCATTATCCTGGTGAAATGTAGGGTTTCGCAGGGATTGGAAGAAAGGTAAAGCCACGGGTCGTAACACATCTGAAATGTAACGTCCACTGTCCAAAGCACCGTCAATGCGAACAAGAGGTGACCGAGACGTGTAACCAATGACACCCCATACCATCACGCCGGGTGATACGCCAGTATTGCGATGACAGATACACGCTTCCAATGTGCGTTCACCGCAATGTCGCCAAACACAGATGCGACCATCATCATGCTGTGAACAGAACGTCGATTCATCCGAAAAAATGACGTTTTACCATTCGTACACACAGGTTCGTCGTTAAGTACACCATCGCAGGCGCTCCAGTCTGTGATGCAGCGTCAAGGGTAACCACAGGCATGGTCTCCGAGCTGATAGTCCATGTTGCTGCAAACATCGTCGATCTGTTCGTGCAGATGGTTGTCTTGCAAACGTCCCCATATGTTGACTCAGGGATCGAGACGTGGCTGCACGATCCGTTATAGTCGTGCGGATAAGATGCCTGTCATCTCGAATGCTAGTGATACGAGGCCGTTGGGATCCAGCGCGGCGTTCCGTATTACCCTCCTGAACCCACTGATTCCGTATTCTGCTAACAGTCATTGGATCTCGACCAACGCGCCCAGCAATGTCGCGATACGATAAACCGCAATAGCGATAGGCTACAATCTGACCTTTATCAAAGTCGAAAACGTGATGGTACGCATTTCTCCTCCTTAGACGAGGCATCACATCAACGTTTCACCAGGCAACGCCGGTAAACTGCTGTTTGTGTATGAGAAATCGGTTGTAAACTTTCCTCATGTCAGCACGTTGTAGGAGTCACCACCGGCGCCAACCTTGTGTGAATGCTGTGAAAAGCTAATCATTTGCACATCACAGCACCTTCTTCCTGTCCGTTAAATTACGCGTCTGTAGCACGTCATCTTCGTGGTGTAGCCATTTTAATGGACAGTAGTGTATTTCCTGAGGGTAGCACAGCGCTCTTCAGAGTTGATTTTTGCACTGTGAGCGAGGTCGTTAAACATATTAATCTCTTCAGAATCCCAACAGGGACGTTCAGTTGAACAGCGAGGGGTCTGCCATCCATCGATAGTCTCGACTGTGAGTGTCCTCACGTTCCAACATTGAAAGAGTCCTTGCTGTGCGAGGCGGGCCGGCAAGCGGAAGATCGAACAGGTTTCGCGAGAACTTGTAGCTATGATGACAGATGCCTCGTCCGACCACTCGTCGTGCTTTTTTTCAGTCCAAAGTCTCCCTAAATATTCTGCAAGAGCCTATGAATATCTGTGATGCTCTGGTTTTTCGCCAAAGGAAACTGAGTGACCGCTCTCTGCTGGGAACGCATCTCCATTACAGACACTGTTTACGAGGCCATGTATAGGATCTCCACCTATAGGAACTTGGTGACATTGTAAAGAGTGAAGCGGGAATATTTCGCAATGTCCTACAACAAATTACGCATTTTTTCAGCCGAATCTAGCCTTGGAAACAGTATGTTGCATTACTTACTGAATACCCGTCGAATTACAACACATATTGCTCTCTGACTCCTGCTACTTGTCTCCGTTAACATACAAGAAGGCGCAATGTGACGACCACAGATGTCATCGCAGGTTCCGCACTTCCGTTCGATGTTCCGGTACAAACGCTCACCAATCGCTGGTCTTCCAACATCCGTCGCAGCCATAACACGCGCCTGTACGTCTTAATCGAATGCCACATGTAATGGTTCTTTATTTACGTGACCATTACGGCACTCCAACCACAGTTCTCGACACCAGTAATATCGTACTACTTTTCTGTGCAGAAACAGACATATTTTTTTGACAATATTCACATTTGGTTTTATTAATGTATAGGTACTCCGATGTTTCGATATATTCCAGTGATATGGTTCTTGTGTGTATTCATTTCTCTGAGACTGTCATAATCTTTGACTTACTTGTAACCATTTCGGTGCGAATGCGCACAGAGCAGTCTTTGTTTCACTTTGCAGAAGTTAAGTTGTTATTTCGCTTTGTAAAAGAAGTCAAGTCTTGTGTTTGGTTAAGGTGGAAATTAAATATATTAAGATTGATACAAAACTGTTTTCTTGATTATGTGACAATTAAGAAGAAATACACTCCTGGAAATTGAAATAAGAACACCGTGAATTCATTGTCCCAGGAAGGGGAAACTTTATTGACACATTCCTGGGGTCAGATACATCACATGATCACACTGATAGAACCACAGGCACATAGACACAGGCAACAGAGCATGCACAATGTCGGCACTAGTACAGTGTATATCCACCTTTCGCAGCAATGCAGGCTGCTATTCTCCCATGGAGACGATCGTAGAGATGCTGGATGTAGTCCTGTGGAACGGCTTGCCATGCCATTTCCACCTGGCGCCTCAGTTGGACCAGCGTTCGTGCTGGACGTCAGACCGCGTGAGACGACACTTCATCCAGTCCCAAACATGCTCAATGGGGGACAGATCCGGAGATCTTGCTGGCCAGGGTAGTTGACTTACACCTTCTAGAGCACGTTGGGTGGCACGGGATACATGCGGACGAGCATTGTCCTGTTGGAACAGCAAGTTCCCTTGCCGGTCTAGGAATGGTAGAACGATGGGTTCGATGACGGTTTGGATGTACCGTGCACTATTCAGTGTTCCCTCGACGATCACCAGAGGTGTACGGCCAGTGTAGGAGATCGCTCCCCACACCATGATGCCGGGTGTTGGCCCTGAGTGCCTCGGTCGTATGCAGTCCTGATTGTGGCGCTCACCTGCACGGCGCCAAACACGCATACGACCATCATTGACACCAAGGCAGAAGCGACTCTCATCACTGAAGACGACACGTCTCCATTCGTCCCTCCATTCACGCCTGTCGCGACACCACTGGAGGCGGGCTGCACGATGCTGGGGCGTGAGCGGAAGACGGCCTAACGGTGTGCGGGACCGTAGCCCAGCTTCATGGAGACGGTTGCGAATGGTCCTCGCCGATACCCCAGGAGCAACAGTGTCCCTAATTTGCTGGGAAGTGGCGGTGCGGTTCCCTACGGCACTGCGTAGGATCCTACGGACTTGGCGTGCATCCGTGCGTCGCTGCGGTCCGGTCCCAGGTCGACGGGCACGTGCACCTTCCGCCGACCACTGGCGACAACATCGATGTACTGTGGAGACCTCACGCCCCACGTGTTGAGCAATTCGGCGGTACGTCCACCCGGCCTCCAGCATGCCCACTATACGCCCTCGCTCAAAGTCCGTCAACTGCACATACGGTTCACGTCCACGCTGTCGCGGCATGCTACCAGTGTTAAAGACTGCGATGGAGCTCCGTATGCCACGGCAAACTGGCTGACACTGACGGCGGCGGTGCACAAATGCTGCGCAGCTAGCGCCATTCGACGGCCAACACCGCGGTTCCTGGTGTGTCCGCTGTGCCGTGCATGTGATCATTGCTTGTACAGCCCTCTCGCAGTGTTCGGAGCAAGTATGGTGGGTCTGACACACTGGTGTCAATGTGTTCTTTTTTCCATTTCCAGGAGTGTGTATGTGAATTTACAAGAAGTTTAATAAAAATTTGGATCGTGAACACCAAGTCAAAAATTATTTGTACCATACCATTGTTCTGATCTGGGATTGTTTGATCAATAAGAATTTCCTGAAAAACGCATTTGTTAAGTCTTCAAATATCGCTAAAATACAGATCTTGACCTTCTAGCAGTCAAAGTGGAATCAACATAGACTCAACAAGATGAGCCATAACAACTTCGACGAAATCTATGTGGGAATCCATTCAAGATAAGTGCCAAAATTAATGACTTTTTTTTACAGTGACTTCATTATTTCTATTCTGACGATACCATCCGCAGTCAATAACTTTGTTGTTGTCCGATAAAGCAAACATATACTGCGTGACCAACATTATTAATCTGATTTCTAACCTACTTTGCAAGTGGTGGTATTGTTAGACACAGAGAACTCTAAATCAAGATCCTTTGCGAAATCTGAGTGGAGACATCTTCATTATAAACATTATTTCCACTGTCTCTTACATTAAAACGCAAAGGCTTGTTTACTAGTCTGAAACTATTCATTGTGATTTGTTGCAATTGTGTGTTTATCTGTCCTCTGAAAGCCATTTACTTAGTAAGCGGTTGGTGTTGGATAACGACCGTAGGCCGAGTATATACACTGCCGGTCCGACGACTTCGCCCTGCGCGTTTGCCTACCCGTCGCCTGCAGGCGTCTCCCCTACGGAGAATTACAAATATAAAGCGAACACAATTTTTTTCACCTAGGAATGAGGGCGCTTCGTTCGGCGTATCGTGAGCTTTTATTGTGTCTTCACGACACTCTGAATCACTTGATAGTATGTGCAGAGCTCTCTTCAAACCATCCACAATGCAATGCATTTTCATTAGTCACTATCGTACTTTACTGTAACGTCAGTGCTAATTCACGATACGCTCAACCAAGTGCAATAGTATAGCGGTAGGGTAGTACAGGTCAGGGCATAACGTATTACGCATACAACACTGTTTATAAACAGCCCGCTGATACACGGTGTGCTACAGATGCCTCTAAAGTGCACCAGGCACTCTTCCGAGCAGTGAGCGCATCAGGAAACCAGCGGCGCTGCTATCGAGGAAACAAGTACCTTCTACACATCACGTGGTCGAAGGCTTACTATCCCCTGCTTGATACTTAAGACCGAGGGAAGCCTACAGAGGCAGTCGGTTGCTCACTTAGCTCGAAACCAGTAGCCGGCTGCACTCGTAGCTCATCAGTCCGAACTCGTAGAGACCAGCCAGAACTCTCCACTCTCTTCCGCAGGGCCTCTGTACAGCTCTAAGTTGTTTTCAAAGGCGAGCTCCTCACGCCGCCTTTCCGCCACTCCGGACGTGGCTTCCCGCGTATCAGATATCACGCTTTGTTTCTGTTATTGTCTTTCAATCTTTCTTGGATCTAACTTATTTGTGAACTTGTGTTGCGAATAATGTGTACGTTCTTCAACTTGGAATTCATCATTCACTACGGCGTGCATCAGCAAGAAGCAGGATACTAAAACGAATCCAGTCTCAGCCTACAACACCCTATATTACATGTAGCAGGAAAACTGTCTTCCGGCGGACATGAGTCCCTATACCAAACTTCATAGTCTTGGTTTCCATTGCAAGTACTCACAGTCTGCATAAAGAATTTAGTTACAGCCTGTATAACGATGATTACCTGGTATCCACAGGATCACATGGTATCATAGAGGGACATGAAGATGGTGTAATATAACATCAAAATCGACAGCAAATAAGAAGTAAGACCAATAAATCTGATTGATGGACTCATATCTGCCACATAAAGGCAACAGGGCTGAGACAAAATATATTACTAAATCCCCGTACTGTGCTTTCTGTTCATGATATACAGAGTGTAAGACGTAGCGAGGCTCTCCGCAGAACTGGTGAGGAGTGGAACATATGAAAAATATGGATAAGAAGAAGGGTTTGGGTATTGGATATATTTTAAGACAACTGGGAATATTTTGCATAGTACTAGAGAGAGCTGTAGAGGGTAAAAACTGTGTAGAACGACAGAGATTGGAATATATCCAACTAATAGATGAGGACGTTTATTGGAAGTCCTACTCTGAAATGAACGGGCCGGCTTGGGAGAGGAATTGGTAGTGGGCAGCATCAAATTTCACAGAGGGCTTATAACCCAACCCGGCTTCCATTTAACCATGATCCTGATCTGAAGGACCTCTAAATACGTTCTCCTAAAAAAACAGGAATTATTTCTTTGCTGAAAA
Organism: Schistocerca gregaria; assembly: GCF_023897955.1. Classification (NCBI taxonomy): domain Eukaryota; kingdom Metazoa; phylum Arthropoda; class Insecta; order Orthoptera; family Acrididae; genus Schistocerca; species Schistocerca gregaria. The sequence continues at coordinate 187,182,754 of NC_064921.1, forward strand.
TTTAAACTTAAGCATGAAATTATTTTGGCTACCGCCGCCATTACGCTTACAGTTGCAGCGCACATGATTTCCATATAGATAAAGCATGGAACATTTTGCATCCCTTGCCTCAAACTTTTAAGAGAAGATTTTTCCTTTCATATAAAACAGCATCACCAAATATAGCGTCGTAGACACACATTTAGCACACACTTTTTCTGCACCTCAGAATATACAAACTGTCATAAGCACACGTCCACACCCATCATAGGCAAATCTGGAAATGTCCTTTCTTTTCCCTTTCCTTGCTCGATATGCGAAGCCAAAATGACCGCAATTAAAGTCAAGCACGAGACATTCAAAGAGTGCTGTTTTGGTGTGATGTTAAATAAGTAAATGACTGGCAACCATCTGTCCCGACACTGTGTCCATAATGGCAGTGAAACGGAGGACGACCCAGAAAAGACCGAGATTCTAAACGACTCTTTCCAAAACTGCTTCATAGAAAAAGGTCGCACTGTAATACCATCCTTAAATCGTCGCACGAACGACAAAATAGCGGATATGGAAATAAGTGACCATAAGAAAGACAAGCAATGCAAATCGCTCTACAGAGAGAACGCCACTGTACCTGATGGGATAATACGATTCTATACACAATATGCGAAAGAACTTGCCCCTCTTCTAGCAAAAATTTATAGTAACTGGTTGGAGAAACGAATCGTTTCTGATGATTGGAAAAAATCACGGGTCATTCCCGTTTGTAAGAAGAGTCGCCAAACAGACGCACAAAACTATTCCTCGGACCAGCTGTAAAGTTTTGAAACATGTTTTTATGACATTTCTGGAGACGAAAAACCTGCTCTGTAGGGAACAACACGGGTTCCGAAAACAACGATCGTTTAAAACCCGGCACGCTCTGTCGTCGACAAGTCGCAGAAACAGTAGGTACAGGCAACAGGCATCCAGGTAGTCGCTGTATTCCTTGACTTCCGTAAGGCATTCGATATAGTTCCATACCGCCACTCGATGAACAGAATATCAGCCCAAATACGTGACCGGATTGAAAACTTCCTAGCAAATACAGCACAGCATGTCATTTTGAACGGAGAGGTGTCTTCAGACGTAAAAGTAACTTCGAGCCTGCGCAGGGGAGTGTTACAGGACTATTATTTTTAACAATGTATATAAATGACCTAACAGGTAACGTCGGAAGTTCCATAAGGTTTTTCGCCGATGATGCTGTTATATAGAGAGAATTCGTGACGTAGAAAACTGTAGCGAAATGCAGGAAGACCTGCGCAGGACCGATGCTCGGTATAAGGACTGATAATTGATAGGAGATACAAATATTAAAAACTTGCGTACTTCGATTGCTTTCATTCTATAATGTCATATGGGATTATATTGTAGGAGAAACTCGTCAAACCGAGAAAAATACAAGAGCTTGTAATGTAAAAGCGTGTAATAAGACTCATTAATGGTGTAAATTAAAGAACACCATGTAGAAACCTGTTCAAGGAACTGAATATTCTAACCATTGTTTCTCAGTATATTTATTCCTCTGTTGCAAGTAATACGTCTCTACTATCACCCTATAGCTCAACATATACGATAAGTGCTAGAAATAATAGCAATATACATAATGACCTAAAATCACTTATGTTGGTCCAAAAAGAAGTCCAGTATTCAGGAACATACATTTCTAATAAATTGCCAGCAACAATTAAAAACAATAAACGTAACTCCACCCCATGTCCGGAGTGCGAGACTTCGGCTGGTCGCTTTCCAATAATAAAATATCAAATTAGGACATTACTTTATGTCATCTTCAGGCCTGCGTATATCGACTAACGCTTGTGTTAGGAACCAATGCACCACTGTCAATTCGTATCGTGAAGATTTTATTTTCCATGGGCATGCGCCCTCCTGTGGTTCTTCAGACTGTTCTTTATTGCCATATGAAATTTATTGCAGAACTAAATTACTCCTTCTCCGCTTTACTTCCTACTCCCAAGCCCATATTCTGCTGTAACCCTGTCTGTTATTCCTTCCCCTACAACAGCTTCGAACCCCTATGTTTAATAGATTTTCATGTCCCTTTAAGTATTGAATTACCTGTTAAATATCTCCATAAACTTGCTCTTCTTCATCTTTTGCTCGCAGCGTGGGTATGTGTACAAATACCATCGTTGTCAGCGTTGGTTTGTTGTCAAACCTGATGACTATAAACCTGTCATTGAAGAGTTCGCAGTTGTTCTCTGACTTACTTTCATTTTCTCAATGAATCTTTCTTCCTTTATACCACTTTCTGCTTCTGTTGGTATTATCCCATTTGTCTGAGCAGGAAACCGTATCTCCTTTCCATTTCACCTCACTGTCCTTCACTGTATCTAGAGTGACCCTTTGCTTTGTCATTTTCAGGTTTTCTAGCTTCCCTACCACGTTCAAACTTCTGATGTTCTACGCTCCGACTTGTATAACATTACCCTTTGGTTGGTTATTCCATCCCTTTCTCATGGTCATCTTCTCTTGGGCAGTCATCTAAAGGAGGTCGGAATTTGGGACTAATCAAGAATCTTTTGCCAGGGAAGGGGTGAACATGACACTTTTTCAACTATAGTCCACATGTCCTGTAGGTGTATCTTACGTGACTTTAAGGCAATACTCTCCATTACCTTTTGCATCCTCACGTCATTGAACATTACCGATTTTTCTGCTGTTAGGGGCGGTTTCCATCCCAAGGGCAAGAGAGCATAGGTGTACGAATTTTTCTTCCACCTTGCCTGGTCCTGTCTTCGCCACAACCATTGAAGCAGGTCAGCCTGTCGCGACGGATACCGTAGATTACGTGGTGCTTGTGTACTGAAGCACAGTTGTTAAACCAAGCTAACTTGGCTTTCCGCAAGCCTGGAAGATTTCAAGGGACCCGTTCAGCTTCCTGCAACTGGCAAAAGTTTGCGCTATCAGTCCAACATCACTACAGAATACCCAGACATGTGGCTGCATAAACAGTTTCATAGCTGCTCACTTACCGTAACGGTTGAAGTAGCAAAATCAAAAAACGAAACTTAAGGAGATTGAGGAGAAACTACGGATTGAGGAATATATGATAGTCACGAAACACAGGTCAACTCCAGCACGAGAAAAGATTTCGTGTGTCTTTGAGGCAGCTTCAAATACATCTGTACGCATACCGTAATGCAAACTATGTAGAAAAGTTATTACACGCTCATTCTGAAACTTGGAGTATGTTACGACATGTTTGGAAATTTGACCAGCAGGTGCATTACACGCCAGTCACAATTCACTACATAAATTCTGTAAGTATGTATTAATGTGCGCGGCGTTTCCGGATTGCCCAAGAACTGGCACAAATTTTCGAAGTGAATCGGAAGATCGATTAGAAACAGTTGGTGTTTCTCATGCGAACATTGTCAAAATTACGCTTGTCACAGACCACATCAATAGCATTTTTAAGGCTTCCGTCATAAATAAACGTCCTCCATGCTTGTCTCTTAGTGTAAACACAGTCTTGAGGCATGTTCTGAGCGAACAGCATTTGAAAGAAAATGAAAAAATGTCACAGATCTATTAGCTGTTCTTAATTAATTTAGGACTATGTTTTCCTATGTTAGGAGAAGTCTTTCTGAAAGACTGAATTCATCTCTAAAGCAGTGTGTTTCTACTCGCTGGAATACGTATTTTGAGATGCTTCAATTAGTGCATACTGAGATTGAGTGAAGGAAAGTTGTTTTAGATAACGAGGACGCCCCTAATACAAAGTTCCGCAGCTCGTTGTCTGTTGGCTGGCGTTGCTGAATCTGGAAATGGGTTCCCGGGTTCGATTACCGGAACGGTCGGTGGTTTCTTCCACCTTGGACACTGGGTGTTCCTGTTGTCCGCATCATTCGGGAAAATGGCGAGACTGAACAGTGAAAATATTGGGACCTTGTATGGGTGCTGATGACCACGGGGTTGAGCGCTCCACGAACCAAATATCATCATCATCATCATCATCATCATCATCTGCTAAAATATTAGATTATGACTGGCAATCCTCTACAGTTTCTGAAGTCACTTAAGAATACCGTAGCACATCAACAGGGTGACGAGGAGCCATCCCTACATTTAGTTCTATCGTCGTTTTATGCATATTATACTGTGCAAGTTAACAATGAAGAGGTAGGTAATTTTATTTCACCTGAATCTTGTAAGAGACTACTGGCCATTAAAATTGCTACACCAAGAAGAAATGCAGATGATAAACGGGTATTCATTGAACAAATATATCATATTAGAGCTGACATGTGATTACATTTTCACGCAATTTGGATGCATAGATCCTGAGAAATCAGTACTCAGTACAACCACCTCTATACGTAATATCGGCCTTGATACGCGTGGGCATTGACTCAAACAGAGCATGGATGGCGTGTACAGGTAAGGCTGCCCATGCAGCTTCAACACGAATCCACAGTTCATCAAGAGTTGTGACTGGCATATTGTGCCGAGCCAGTTGATCGACTACCATTGACCAGACGTTTTCGACTCGTGAGAGATCTGGAGAATGTGCTGGCTAGGGCAGCAGTCGAACATTTTCTGCATCCAGAAAGGCCCGTACAGGACCTGCAACATGCGGTCGTGCATTATCCTGGTCAAATGAAGGGTTACGCAGGTATCGAATGGAGTGTACAGCCACGGGTCGCAACACATCTGAAATGTAACGTCCACTGTTCAAAGTCCCGTCAATGGGAACAAGAGGTCAACGAGGCGTGTAACCAATGGCATCCCATACCAGCACGCCGGGAGATACGACAGTATGGCGATGACGAATACACGCTTCCAATGTGCGTTCGCCGCAATGTTGCCAAACACGAATGCCACCATCATGATGCTGTAAACATAACCTGGATTCATCCGAAAAAATGACGTTTTCCATTCGTGCATTCAGGTTCGTCGTTGTGTACACCATCGGAGGCGCTCCTCCTGTGATGCAGAGTCAAGGGTAGCCACAACCATGGTCTCCGAGTTGATAGCCAATACTGCTGCAAACATCGTCGATATGTTCGTGCACATAGTTGTTTTGTAAACGTCCCTGTTGACTTAGGGATCGAGACTTGGCTGCACGATCCATTACAGCCATGCGGATATAATGCCTGTCATCTCGACTGCTAGTGATACGAGGCCGTTGGGATCCAGCACGGCATTCCGTATTACCCTCCTGAACCCACCGATTCCATATTCTGCTAACAGTCATTGGATCTCGACCAACGCGAGCAGCAACGTCGCGATACGATAAACCGTAATCGCGATAGGCTACAATCCGACCTTTATCAAAGTCGAAAACGTAATGGTACGCATTTCTCCTCCTTACACGAGGCATCACAACAACTTTTCAACAGGCAACGTCGGTAAACTGCTGTTTGTGTATGAGAAATTGGTTAGAAACTTTCCTCATGTCTGCATGTTGTAGGTGACCCCACCGGCGTAAACCTTGTGTGAATGCTGTGAAAAGCTAATAATCTGCATATCACAGTATCTTCTTCCTGTCGGTTACATTTCGCGTCTGTAGCACGTCATCTTCGTGGAGTAGCAATTTTAATGGCCAGCCTGTGGTGAAATCTGAATGTTGATATAGGGATATTTTCAGTACCTGAAACTTTTGAAATAAGCTACCGATATCTTTCTGCAGCAGAAATCGACGTCAATATCTTACAACAAATTTTAACTTGTGGTGTGCCTGAGGACCACATATGAAGGAAGTTAACCGACGTTGAAAGAATGTGTGTATACTAAGCAGGTCAACAGATGTTCCGTGATGAAAAGTTTCTGAGGTTATGTAGTCTACTTTAATTGCGTGCAAGTTAACTATCGTATCATCACAACGTTATTATGAAAATATTAATTTGAGAGTATGTATTTTAGAAGTAACATATATTGAGCCTGTGTCTGTACATGTGCACCTCGATTTCTCAACCGTTTTCACTTATAACAAGAATCATTACTAGAGGCTTTGAAATAATTAAAACGGAAAATGTAAGTGCAATAGTATGCACAGTTAAATGAAAATTATGAATATTTTCTTAATGGAGACTGTTCTTACAAAGTTGAAAAGAGAACTTAAAACTTAAAAAGGGTGCTATCATATGTTCTATACAGGGTGTTCAAAAAAAAGTGTAGAATACTTTGAGAGACGGTTGTACTCATCGAAACAAAAAAAGTAAGTCCGATAAACATGGGTCCGGAAATGCATACTTTCTGAGTTAACTCCAATTCACATGGGTCCGGAAATGCTTACATCCCGAGATAGGCCCAAGAACATATGTCAGGAAATGCATAATTTCTGCATAAAGACGAGTTTAAAGCAGATGTTCAATTTGGTGTCCACTCATGACAACACCTCTCTACCATGCGGCGTGAGGAATGACGCACCCTTTGAAATATACCCGGTTGTTGGCATGGATTGAAGACGCGATCCTGTAGTGTGCCCATATCGTTGATTGGCGTGGAGTAGATCAGTTCATTCAGTTATCTTCTTAACCAAAGTCCCTAGCGGATTGAGGTCTGGGAACGAGCAGGCCAAGTGTGCTCCCTTCTGCCCCCACACCCCTCCTCTCTCGCTCCCCCCCCCCCCCCCCCCCTCCCGATCAATCCAGCAGTCTTGAAATGTCCGTGTCAGATGTTCGCGCACATTGTGACGAAAATGTGCTGGTGCGCTGTCAAACAATTCGTTCCTGCAAAGCACAGCCGCCAACAAGGTAGGCAATACATTAATGAGAAAGTCAAGATAATGCACCCCAGTTCACCTTTATGGTAGCACGTACGGTCCAATTAATCTGTAGTTGTTGTTGTGGTCTTCAGTCCTGAGACTGGTTTGATGCAGCTCTCCATGCTACTCAATCCTGTGCAAGCTTCTTCATCTCCCAATACCTACTTCAACCTACATCCTTCTGAATCTGCTTAGTGTAGTCATCTCTTGGTCTCCTGCGATTTTTACCCTCCACGCTACCCTCCAATACTAAATTAGTGACCCCTTGATGCCTCAGAACATGTCCTACCAACCGATCCCTTCTTCTGGTCAAGTTGTGCCACACACTTCTCTTCTCCCCAATCCTATTCAATACTTCCTCATTAGTTATGTGATCCACCCATCTAAACTTCAGCATTCTTCTGTAGCACCACATTTCGAAAGCTTCTATTCTCTTCTTGTCCAAACTATTTATCGTCCATGTTTCACTTCCATACATGGCTACACTCCATAGAAATACTTTCAGAAATGACTTCCTGACACTTAAATCTATACTCGATGTTAACAAATTTCTCTTCTTCAGAAACGCTTTCCTTGCCATTGCCAGTCTACATTTTATATCTTCTCTACATCGACCATCATCAGTTATTTTGCTCCCCAAATAGCAAAACTCCTTTACTACTTTAAGTGTCTCATTTCCTAATCTAATTTCCTCAGCATCACCCGATTTAATTTGACTACATTCCATTATCCTCGTTTTGCTTTTGTTGATGTTCATCTTATATCCTCCTTTCAAGACACTATCCATTCCGTTCAACTGCTCTTCCAAGTTCTTTGCTGTCTCTGACAGAATTACAATGTCATCGGCGAACCTCAACATTTTTATTTCTTCTCCATGGATTTTAATACCTACTCCGAATTTTTCTTTTGTTTCCTTCACTGCTTGCTCAATATACAGATTGAATAACATCGGGGACAGACTACAACTCTGTCTCACTCCCTTCCCGACCACTGCTTTCCTTTCATGTCCCTCGACTCTTATAACTGCCATCTGGTTTCTCTACAAACTGTAAATAGCCTTTCGCTCCCTGTATTTTACCCCTGCTACCTTCAGAATTTGAAAGAGAGTATTCCAGTTAACATTGTCAAAAGCTTTCTCTAAGTCTACAAATGCTAGAAACGTAGGTTTGCCCTTCCTTATTCTAGCCTTTAAGGTAAGTCGTAGGGACAGTATTGCCTCACGTGTTCCAACATTTCTACGGAATCCAAACTGATCCTCCCCAAGGTCGGCTTCTACTAGTTTTTTCATTCGTCTGTAAAGAATTCGCGTTAGTATTTTGCACCTGTGACTTATTAAACTGATAGTTCGGTAATTTTCACATCTGTCAACACCTGCTTTCTTTGGAATTGGAAGTATTATATTCTTCTTGAAGTGTGAGGATATTTCGCCTGTTTCATACATCTCGCTCACCAGATGGTAGAGTTTTGTCAGGACTGGCTCTCCCAAGGCCGTCAGTAGTTCCAATGGAATATTGTCTACTCCGGGGGCCTTGTTTCGACTCAGGTCTTTCAGTGCTCTCTCAAACTCTTCACGCACTATCTTATCTCCCATTTCGTCTTCATCTACATCCTCTTCCATTTCCATAATATTGTCCTCAAGTACATCGCCCTTGTATAGACACTCTATATACTCCTTCCACCTTTCTGATTTCCCGTCTTTGCTTAGAACTGGGTTTCCATCTGAGCTCTTGATGTTCATACAAGTGGTTCTCTTATCTCCAAAGGTCTCTAATTTTCCTGTAGGCAGTATCTACCTTACCCCTAGTGAGATAACCCTCTACATCCTTACATTTGTCCTCCAGCCATCCCTGCTTAGCTATTTTGCACTTCCTGTCGATCTCATTTTTGAGACGTCTGTATTCCTTTTTGCCTGCTTCATTTACTGCATTTTTATATTTTCTCCTTTCATCAATTAAATTCAATATTTCTTCTGTTACCCAAGAATTTCTAATAGCCCTCGTCTTTTTACCTACTTCATCCTCTGCTGCCTTCACTACTTCAGCCCTCAAAGATACCCACTCTTCTTCCACCGTATTTCTTTCCCCCATTCATGTCAATTGCTCCCTTACGCTCTCCCTGAAACTCTGTACAACCTCTGGTTCTTTTAGTTTATCCAGGTCCCATCTCCTTAAATTCCCACCTTTTTGCAGTTTCTTTAGTTTTAATCTATAGTTCATAACCAATAGATTGTGGTCAGAGTCCACATCTGCCCCTGGAAATGTCTTACAATTTAAAACCTGGTTCCTAAATCTCTGTCTTACCATTATATAATCTATCTGAAACCTGTCAGTACCTCCAGGCTTCTTCCATGTACCCTATCACCGAGTAATCCTGCCCATACGTTGATGAAAATCAGTGATGATGCACTCTTTCATGAATTGCCTGGGGATTTACATCTGCCTATACGTGCTGGTTATGGAACTTCACAGTATGATCTCTTGTGTCCTGCCTCATCGGTAAATATAATCTTCGATGAAAACAGTGGCCTTCCACAACCAGTCATCCGAGGTGCAAGGATACCTGTGTCCCTCAGGCTCTGGAAAAGTCTGCCGAGCAGCTTATCAGACAGCACTCTCTGTGGGTATTTTTTAGCTTAGCGGACACGGGCAAGCAAGCAACGTCCATTTGCTAAACTATAGAAGAATATCATATCCGCCATTTCACTTGTCGAGTAGTAGGCTTCAGTTGCTAACAGGTGGTGGAAGAGAGAAGATGTAAATGAACTACACGTTTGTACGTATGAACAGCGCAATAAAAGTAAACACGTAAGTGAATCCGCGTTTCGAAGAAGGTAAAACTCCATGATAATACCCAGTGTTGACAGTAATGTGTTGACAGTACTGCGCAATAAGGCACACAAACGCGATGGAAACTAACGTAGCCTACTACAGGATTCGAACCATGGAACTGACTACAGAACACCTAATGGTAGATAAAGTACTGTAAGACATCATAATACGCTGCCGACGCATTTTACGGAGCGCCAATACAACGACTAGGATAACATCCGCAACCAAGCATCGCACGCGTTTGTGTCGGAAAGTATGCGTTTCCGGACCCAGGTTTATTGGACATTCCTCTTGTTTGGATGGGTACCACCACTTCTCAAAGCATTTGAGACTTTTAAAACACCCTGTATAAGAAAATGTCTTGACGAACTGCATACAAACAATGAAACTGGCTTCAGTGCAATTCCTACAAGTAGTGTCAGGAAAAGACTCGTATGACAAACAGGTATATATTGCCAATATAACACCAAAGATGATAAAACGAAAGAAGATCAGCAGCAAAGAACATATATAACACAGACTAACGACCCTATTATCATGTCAAACATGTCAAATGTTGGCGGCAGTTATAAATAACAACAAAAGAGGCGTCCAAAGGATATTTGGGCATCGGTGTCCAAACAGCCCTTAGCCTAATCATAGTGGTAACCTATAAAAATCCTTATTGTCGAAATATAAAGTAACACTCTGTAGGCCTAATTAAAAACGAAATAAAAATTACAAGCAACCAATAGTTTCCTATGTAATTTTTTGTGGACAGCATCGTTATATAACTAAGTGGGCAAGGAGATGGGCTCTCACCTCTGCTCTTCAAATGTGCCCTCGAGAAGGTGATTCGTGAATGGTGCAAAGAACTGGAAAACCAAAGAATTAAAAATGGTATCAGGCTGAGTTACAAGAAAGAAAATCTTGAAATCGATTGTCTCGCTTTTGTAGGTGATCTTGCAATTTCTTCTGATTCCATGGAAACAGCTGAGAGACAGATTAATGAGCATAACAGGCAAGCACAGAAGACTGGCGTCCAAACTTCACTTGCGAAAACCGAGTTTATAACGAACATAAATTCACCACCAAGTGAGCTTGTAGTGGGTCAAGTCCAAATTAAGCGAGTTGAAAACTTAAATATCTCGGAGAATGGATAACAGCCACCTTATCAGAGAAAGAAGCCTTCATATCGCGCATGAACTAATTGGAAATGGCATTCCATTTAACTAAAAACATCTACAACAAAAGATCAGTATCGTTCAATGCAAAGTTAAGGCATTACTGCAGTGTTATACGTCCGGAGGTCTTGTGCGCTTCTGAATGCCCTGTAATGATCAAAAAAGGCCTCATCGAAAAACTGGAGACCAAGGAAGGGAAGAGTTTGAGATAGATCTTAGGTCCCATCAAAGAGAATGGGGAATATTGAAGACGTCATAATCATGAACTGTATTCCCACATAGAGAAGATAACCGATACTATCCCGAAAAGAAGGACTATGTTTTATGGACATATGACCCAAATGAGCCCTGAAATACTCACCAGTCGTATGATCGCCTACTTTCAGGAGAAGGAAACAAAACGGGCCTGGTTCACAGAGGTGGAGAAAGATCTTAAAGAGGTGAGGATCACCCAAGATGACATCTTGGAGCGTTTCCCGCTCAAGGAGAAACTTATGGCGTGGCAGGGTTTCCAAGAAAAACCAAAACTAAAAAGAGGAAAGGCTTGGACCCAGGAGAGGAAGGAGCAACACCGAGAGCAAATGCGGAAGCACTCGGCAAACATCAGAAGACGTAAAGCAAGACAGTTGAAATAACGTGGTCCAAAGATGTTCTATACGAAATGAGCGAATGAACGAACCTTTCTACATACCTTACTCACTGTCGGTATCACAAAAGTTCTTCTGTAACAGTAAACGGAAATGAAACCCTGGGCCGGTACATAGTCTAATCCTCCTCCAAGAGCACCAAGGGAGCCGCCGGAATCATAGAAGTATTTCAGTAACAGTAATCAGAAGTGAACAAATGTGAATTCCCGAGAAATACAGTATACAACGATGTAAGACGTGTATATTTCTATTTTCTATTCTCAAACCACAATTTATGAAAGATGTTTATACTTTATTAATAGGATTAAGTAGGAATAATTAATATTTGTCATGTTGGAAATAATTGTGGTAGCAGGGAATATCTGCACCAACGTATTGTTGATATAAATTTAAAAAGGGCGGGAGAAACCGCGTAAGGATACATTTTAAGAAAAGAGCGGGAAAGACTGCGCATTGATACATTTTGTAATGGTAGCACGGATTGTCTGTACCAGAAAGCATTGTTGGCAGAAGAAACGGCACTTTAGCGCCCGTAGGAAGTCAGTAGTAAGCGAGAAGTGAAGCGAGTCGGTAGCAGGTCTGAAGCGAGAGGTTGAGAGGAGCGGCGTGCCTGCCATCCACTAGCTATAATTTACAAGAGATTATAAATGGATGTGCAGAGACATCAGCTAACTATTATAATAAGAGGAACTAATATTATTGAATAAATTTTTTTGAGAATCTCAAGACTACTGAAGGTATGTTTACGCATTGCTAGTTGTAAGATTATTGTAAAAAGTAAGTCCCATTTGAACGTTTGTAAAATCATTTCATTCAGAATATAGTTAACTTTTGCCAGCAATATTGCATTTCTAATTATAATCCATCCCAAAAACCATCAACGTAAAACTTTGCAAAATTTTATTGTTGTCAAGAAAAAGTTTAACTGTGAATTACGTAACTTCAGTCAAATTAATTGTAGAATAACGTCATCTTTGCTATTAAAGAATAACGTCAGCTTTGGTAACAAATACAGCCACTTACTATGAAAGCCCACCAGCAGCTAATAGAGTATAGTAAAACAGAGTTAGTACAGGGTGGTCCAAAAGTCCAGAAACACCCTGATAAAATCCAAATGGAGTAGCAAACAAGGAAGCAGAGTCCCTACACACGAGGAAAGGGAAGGGGGAAGCTTTATAGGCTATGCCACCAACATGGCGGCCATCTTGAAAGCCGCCATCTTGGATTGAATTCCAAAATTTCAAATGGGAATGTCGTCATGTGACATATCAAACAGATAGAGAATTTCACCAGAAAAACAATGTCGTTGTTATTTTGAACATAACTTTATTCATTCTCGTGTTATAGCCAATTACTTGCGGCAGCAGTGGGACGCTCGGCAGCGTATTACGTACTGCGAAGTCATAAAATGGAGTCTGAAACGGTGCAAAGTAACTATCCCATGCCTGATATGTTACATGTATTTAACTGTTAGGTATCATTTCTCGTGCTAACGTTTTAATTATTGTTTCCTCATTTACAGTTTACAAAATGTCCTTAACACATGAAGAACGCATTGAAATCGTCTTGATATCAGTAGAAAGAAGCACAAGAGGCTTTGTTGAGGATTTCAACAGTCGTCACCCAACCAGAGAGCCCATCACTCACAGGGCAGTTGCCAAGCTTTTGGCCAAATTCCGAGCAACAGGTTCTGTTGCAGATAAACCTAAGACTGGAAGACCAAAATCCACCACCGATGAAGCAACAACAGTGAGCGTGTTGGCATCATTTAGCAAGAGTCCGCAACGCAACGGAGTACTCGTCACCTGTCACAAATATGTGGGGTTAGTCGTACCTCCATCCTGCGAATTTTATCGCAGCACAAATGGCACCCGTACAAAATTCTGCTGCTCCAACACCTGAACTAGGATGATCCAGACCGTCGGGTACAGCTCGCAGAATGGGTGACACAGCACCTGCAGTTTAACCCACGTTACCCCTATCAGGTGCTTTTCCGTGATGAAGCCAATTTCTTTGTCAATGGTGAAGTGAACAAGCAGAATCACAGATACTGTTCCGACACAAATCCGCACTGGATTGATGCTTCCAAAGAGGTCGACTTACAAAAAGTGATGGTCTGGTGTGGTGTGCGGGGTACTAATGTCGTTGGACCTTTTTTTATTGATGGTACGGTAATAGCCAACGGTTATCTGACGTTATTAGATGAAGTGCTTCCCTCGTTGTTAACGGAAGACGGGACATTTCCGGAATTCTTCCAGTATGATGGAGCCCCACCACATTATGGGCACAATGTCCGAGCATACCTGGATGTGCAGTTCCCTCAAAAGTGGATTGGTCATAGGGGCGCTGGGGAGTGGCCATCACGTTCACCCGATTTGACTCCTCTGAATTTTTATCTTTGGGGTCATGTCAAAGCACTGGTTTATTCTGTGAAAGTACGGGATTTGCATCATCTAAAGCAGCGCATTGTTGATGTGTGTGGTTAAATTCAGCCAGATGTGTTCGTCAAAGTTCATCAGGAATGGGTTCGGAGGATAGCGTTGACATTCCAACATGATCGACAACAAGTCGAGCCATTCCTATGACAGTTTGTGGTCTCTCGGGACTGTGTAACATCGGCGTAATGTCTCTTCGGCACATAAGACATATGCTGCCGAGCGTCACACCGCTGCCACATGTAACTGGCTATAACCCGAGAATGAATAAAGCTATGTTTAAAATAACAACGGCATTGTTTTTCTGGTGAATTTATCTATCTGTCACATGACCACATTCCCATTTGAAATTTTGGAGTTGAATCCAATATGGAGGCTTTCAAGATGGCCGCCATGTTGGTGGCACAGCCTATAAAGTTTCCCCCTTCCCGTTACTCGTGTGTGTAGGGACTCTGTTTCCTTGTTTGCTACTCCATTTGAATTTTATGAGGGTGTTTCCGTACTTTTTGACCACCCCGTATATTCATGCCGCAGTTGGATGTAGCATTCAGATGGCCACCCAGTGAGAGTAAAAAAGCTAAGGAACAGTTTTGGGTTATTTCAGATAACGACTGAGGGCCACGACAACGACACATTCTATGTTTCGTCGAAATAATCAGAAAATCACTTTTCATAAGCAGCAATTAAATTTGTATGCGAAGATAGAGAAAGAGAATTTCAAAGGGAAGATTTCATTCGCTATTATTAAGCAAGAGATAGAAATCCTAAGAAAAGGTTACATAGTTTGTTGTAAAAGGGAAGGTTATCAATAACACAAGAGGTATAGAGGAGACGGGAAGGTTTCAACGAGACAAAACTTATTCCAACGAGTGAACACTTTAAAAACATCCATGGATTGTAACATAGTGCATAAAAACATGCTTCCTAAGTATAAAAATGAATACATTAATAGTGGGCATTAAAGAAGAATCTCAACCAAGGCCTCGTGCTACAATCATACACATATCAGCAGCATTGTGAAGCCTAGTACAGGGTTGTCTCAGGTGACTGAAAGCATAGGGGAGTTATGTAAGAATTTCACGAAAGAGCATCAGGTAGTGATAATGGGTGGAGCAGGGTTCAAATGGTTCAAATGACTCTGAGCACTATGGGACGCAACTGCTGTGGTCATTAGTCCCCTAGAACTTAGAACTACTTAAACCTAACTAACCTAAGGACATCACACACATCCATGCCCGAGGCAGGATTCGAACCTGCGACCGTAGCAGTCGCACGGTTCCGGACTGCGCACCTAGAACCGCGAGACCACCGCGGCCGGCGGTGGAGCAGGGAACATTCTCGATAGGGACGGGGAATATGATGTCAGTGGTGACTTGGTTAAGATAGCCACTCAAACTGGTGGCACTAATGTGCATTTCATGCAACTGTTTCAGCGTCATGATTGGCCTCACCTTAATGCGGCTGTTAGTCGCGTTAATGTGGGGCTGGGGAGGGCACTAATGGCGGAGGGCATGGATCAGATCTCAGTGGTGCCAATTGGGTCTATCAGTAGGCATGGCCTGCACCTCAGTAGGTATGGGAAGGAAAGGCTGGCAAAACTTATAGGTGACAGTGTAGTGCGTGGTGGTAGTGGTATCACTCATGGAAAAATTCCTATAGTAGTTGGTGTTAGAGCTGCACCTTTTTTAGACTGAAGCCAGCTGATAGGTACACCTGCTTAGAGGAAGTGCCTCTAACCAAGGGCTCACCTCCAGAGGATGTAATGTTTCCAAGTAGAGAAGGAATTAGCATATTTCATCAAAATATAAGAGGTATTAGAGATAAAGTTAGTGAACTGCTAATAGATGTTAACTCTGAAATGATTGGTATATCAGAGCACCACTTAAGTAATTTGATAATTCCTTTACCAGGCTACAGGTTAGCTGGCTGTTTCTCAAGGAGTTCCTTGCGGGGTGGCGGAGTGGCTCTGTACGTAAAAAACAGTATTTCATTTGAGTCCATAGACTATCAGGACACTGCACTGAATAGATATTTGAAATCTGTGCAGCATTAGTTGAATTTAGTGAAACTAAACTTCTAATTGCTGCTGTTTATAGGTCCCCTAACTCCGACTTCAGAGCATTTTTGCTTATGCTAGAAAGGGTTCTTGATTCACTTTGTAGGAAGTACCAGAAAGTAGTTCTATGTGGTGATTGTGCAAGAAAAAGGATGTTGGTAGATCTCCTAAATTCATATGTGGTGACTTCAATATTAATTTTGTACGTGATTGTGCAAGAAAAATGATGTTGGTAGATCTCCTAAATTCATATGAGCTGATGCAAACTGTGTTTTTTCCAACTAGGGTGCAGGGGAACAGTAGCACAGGCATAGACAATACTTTTATTCATTCTTCATTACTAGATGGGCATTCTGTTAGTAAAAGGGTGAATGGGCTTTCAGACCATGATGCACAAATTTTAACATTAAAAGGTTTTTGTACTCTAACAAATGTCGTATTTAATTACAAACTATTTAGGAAAGTTTATCCAACAGCAATAGAGAGTTTTTCAAAACTTGTCAAGCAACAAGAGTGGCAAGATGTTTATAGTGCCCATAATATAGATGATAAATACAATGCTTTCCATAACACATTTCTCATGCTCTTTGAGAGTTGCTTTACATTAGAGCATTCTAAACGGGGTACTAGCAGTAATGGACAGCCCAGTTGGCTGACTAGTGGGATAAGGATATCATGTAGAACAAAGCGGGAATTATATCAAAATGTTAGAAGTAGTCACAATCAAGCTACAGTAGCCCATTACAAACAGTATTGTAAGGTGCTTAAAAATGTTATTAGCAAGGTAAAAAGTATGTGGTACGCAAATAAAATAGCTAATTCACAGGATAAAATTAAAGCCATATGGTCAGTTGTGAAGGAAGTGTCTGGTCTGCAGCACAAGGTTGACGATATAAAGTCAGTTTGGAGTCATAATATTTCTGTTACTGATAAATCAGATATATGTACAGTATTTAACAACCATTTTCTGAGCATTGCTGGTGAATTAAATAAAAATTTTGTATCTACAGGAAATCATATAAATTTCTTAGCAATTGCCTTTCCGAGATAGACGTCTGAAATACTCCTCTGTGATACAGACAAGAGAGAGATTGAAACAATAATCAAATCAGTGAAGACTAAGGACTCTCATGGTTATGATGGAGTGTCTAGTAGAATATTAAAGTACTGTGCTGCACATGTTAGTCCTCAGTTTAGCCATATTTGTAATTTTTCCTTTAGGGATGGTCAGTTTCCTGAGCGATTAAAGTACTCAGTAGTAAAGCCTCTTTATAAAAAGGGAGAAAGGGATAATGTAGATAATTTTAGACCTATTTCTATGTCATCATCGTTTGCAAAAGTTGTCAAAAAGGCTGTGTATGTAAGGTTAATTTATCATTTTATATCACACGATTTCCTATCAAATGTACAGTTCGGCTTTAGAAATCGTTTGACAACTGAAAATGTTATATTCTCTTTTCTCTGTGAGGTACTGGATGAGCTAAACAAAAAGTTTCGAACGCTTGGCTTATTTTTTGATTTAACAAAGGCATTTGACTGTGTTGATCACACAATATTGCTCCAGAAGTTGGACCATTACGGAATAAGGGGAGTAGCTCACAATTGGTTCACCTCTTACTTTAGCAACAGGCAGAAAAAGGTCATTATTCACAATGTTGATAACGGCTGTGATGTGGGATCTGAGTGGGGTACCCCAGGGATCAGTGTTGGGGCCGCTCCTGTTCCTTATTTATATAAATGATATGCCCACTAGTAGTATGGGTAACTCTAAAATATTTCTGTTTGCTGATGACACTAGCTTGGTAGTAAAGGATGTTGTGTGCAACATTGACTCGGTTTCAAGTAGAGCAATACATGACCTCAGTTCATGGCTTGTAGAAAATAAACTAATGTTAAATCACAGTAAGACTCAGTTTTTACAGTTCCTAACACAAAATTCAACAAAACCTGACGTTTTAGTCTCACAGGACGGGTATAAGATTAGTGAAACTGAACAGTTCAAATTCCTAGGTGTTCAGATAGATAGTAAGCTGTCGTGGAAAGCCCACGTTCAGGGTCTTGTTCAAAGACTTAATACTGCAATTTTCACTATTTGAACGGTATCGAAAGTGAGTGATATTTCGACACGTAAATTAGTCTACTTTGCTTATTTTCATTCACTTATGTCGTATAGTGTTATGTTTTGGGGTAACTCTTCCCATTCTAGAAGGATATTTTTGGCTCAGAAACGGGCGGTTCGGGCAATAAGTGGTGTGAGTTCACAAAACTCTTGTCGACCTCTTTTCACGAGTCTGGGTATTTTGACATTGGCCTCTCAATATGTATATTCCTTATTGTCGTTTCTTGTTACCAATATTAGTTAATTTGCAACAATAAGCAGCTATCACTCGGTTAATACTCGGCAGAAATCAAACCTCCATTTGGATAGGACTTCCTTAACTCTTGTGCAAAAAGGTGTGCAGTATAAGTTCATGTACTGACACCTTCCATGACCTTGGAGATTTGCTCCTCAATTTGGTCCTATAGAACCTGACATTTAAATAAAAAAAATTTAAAAAAGACGTGGGATACATAGCTTATACCATATTGGCGTGGTAAGAGGTATTAACTGGTTTATAGGCTGAATCAATAAATACTTGAAGTGCAAATCTTTTGAAAATGTAAAGTGCGATCGAAGTGCGGTTTTCACAGAATGGATTGGTGGTGTGGAGCTCATATCGTTAGCCAACCGACAGATTGTAATAATACTTAGAAAGTGTACTTCCGTACAAACGCAAAGTTTTTAATGGAACGATGCCCGTTGACATTAACATACTTGAAGTAGGGTAACTTAGAATGTCAGTGACGTTTGTTGCAGGACTCTAGCGCGAGTCACTTAAGAGATATCGTATTCTGAACAGTTCCTACAATGACACTTGTACAATACCTGATGTAGCACACACTAATGAGCAACATAAGTGTATACACTATTAACGTGGATTCTGACCAGTAACGAGAGAACTGACCATCATAAATTGCGTTCAAAATGTCCCCCAGCAGCGGCAAAACACTCTTCCAGTGTGGTATGGAACGACTGCTGTACACGTTCTAGCATTTCAGTAGAGATGTCCGAGCGGGCTGCAGCAATACGTCGTAGAATATCATTGGGTGTAGTTGATATGTCCTTGTAGACAGCGTCTTTCAGCTTTCCCCATAGAAAAAAGTCTACAGGCGTCAAATCCAGGAAACGGGCCGGTCAAGGTAAAAGTCCTCAGCATCCACTACAACGATTTGGAAACAATTCGTCGATACATGCTGTAGTACTTCGTGCGCAGTGGGCTCGACAGCTATCACGTTGGTACCACAGGTTCCTTGTTGTCTGCAGAAGAACGACTTCTAGCATCCTTGAAAGATGGTCTAATAGTAGGCAGCGATACTTCAGTATTCCGCCTATGAAAAACAGGCCTATGAGCTTTTGGGTCACTATACTACGCCACACGTTTACACTCCAAGGACGCTGACGATTCACCTGACGAAGTCAACGGGAATGTCAACAGACCAATAGTACATGTTTCATTGGTTTACCTATGCATCATTGGTAAATGAAGCTTCAAGATACGAGATAAATGCCCGCATCTCGTGGTCGTGCGGTAGCGTTCTCGCTTCCCACGCCCGGGTTCCCGGGTTCGATTCCCGGCGGGGTCAGGGATTTTCTCTGCCTCGTGATGGCTGGGTCTTGTGTGATGTCCTTAGGTTAGTTAGGTTTAAGTAGTTCTAAGTTCTAGGGGACTGATGACCACTGATGTTACGTCCCATAGTGCTCAGACCCATTTTAACCATTTGAACGAGATAAATTTGGGGTATCTTGTCTTAATGCACATGTACAGGAGTTAATAGGATTCTAACAATCGTTTCCATGCAGCTTTTGATGAAGAGAGATGTGATGAGGATGGAACCTATGTCGATGGAGAATTCGTAGGACATTTGCCTCACTCATGCCACTTTCTCTTGCGATTGCAAGGGAGCTAACGTGTGGATCAAGTGCAAGAACAGTAATAACTTTAATTTGCCACTCTTCTGTCATCACTTGTTTCCTCCTGTTACGTTGTCTAGTTTTTACGCTACCAGTGTCACATAACTGATTGAAGGGTTTAATAAATAACTGAAATTATTGACGTCTATTGCGTTAGCTTACCGCGTACACCGTACAAGAACGAACTGCATTCTTCCTACACTCTCCATATACCACGAGCCTGTCAGCTTTTTCTGCATTGGTAAATGCCATCTTCCACTCACGACCTCCTGGTTGGACTATCACGCACTAACTGATTAGCAAGTCAAAGTACACTCAAGAAAAACGCAAACACTTTGTAAGCAAGTATAACAACATTGTACCTAGCAACTACACAAGTTGAACCACACAAACAATGGTTGGTGTGGAAACTTTGTACATTACAGTATCTCGTAAAGGATTCGCAATAGATTCCTGCAACAAACAAACTGACATGCTAATTTACCCTACTTTTAGTTTTTTATTGTCAACAGGCACTGTTCGGTTTAAAAAGATGTATGTTCGCACAAAAAATACACTTTCTAACTATTATTACAATTTGTATATGCGCTAATAATACGAGCCGCTGACTATCAGTACATTGAGTGAAAACTTTACATTAATAGCATTATCCATTTCCTCAACATTTGCGGTGCAATTTTCAGGTGATTCACCCTGTATACACTCATTGGTAATTATTATCATTATCCATAACAAACATAACCATCATGTGATTACCACAAACTGCCACTGAAAGGTGGAAGAATTAACAATCATCAGTGCTATGAAGATGCAAAAGCCAGTGGAAACCAACACATTGAAGGCACATAATGTGTATCCACAGGACTTGAGGCCTGTAACTGAAAACAATGTCATGATGATTTGTCTATTGACAGAAGATTCCAGACTAGCCCCCTTACGGATCTCCGGCAGTAGACTGCCAATGGAGAGGTGACCATGAGAGAAGGGTTGAACACGCAGCAAAAGGATAACATTCTACGTCTCGGGGCGTGAAATGTCACAAGTTCTAACGTGTTAGGGAAGCTAGAAAATTTGAGAAGGGAAGTGGTAGAGCCCTTTTTAGACACAATAGACATCAATGAAGTAAAATGGAAAGATGACAAGGATTCCTGGTGAGAAGAGTAGAGGGTAATATCAATATCAGTATAAAATGGAGTAACGGTAGTATGATTCGTTATAAATAGGAAGATAGGGTAGAGAGTGAGTTACAGTGAACAGTTGAGTGACATGGTTGTTCTGATGGGAATCGACAGCAAACCAACATCGGGTACAATAGCTTAGGTATATTTGCCGATGTCGCAAGGAGAAGACGAAGAGATAGAGGAAGTACATGAGAATCGTGAACGGATAATTTAGTACGTGAAGGGAGATTGAGACCTCAAAATAATGGGGGATTGAAATGCGGTGCTAAGGGAAGGAGTGGACGAAAGGGTTACAGGGGATTATGGGCTTGGTAGTAAGAATGGGTGAGAAGAAAGGCTAATTGAGTTACCCAACATATTTCAGCCAGTAATAGCGAATGCTCTGGTCAAGAATCACAAGAATAGGAGGTATACTTGGGAAAAGCCGGCTAATACGGGAAGACTTCAGCTAGATTACAATATGGTCAGGCTGAGATTCCGAAATCAGATACTGGGAATAGACAGAGACGCAGTTTAGTAGTGGTGAAGGGTAGGCTGAAGTTTAAGAGACTAGTCAGGAAGAATCAATGAGGAAAGAAGTAGAATACGGAAATCCTAAGGAATGAAGAAAAATGTTCAAATGTGTGTTAATCCCTAAGGGACCAGACTGCTGTGGTCATCGCTCCCTAGACTTACACACTACTTAAACTAACGTATGCTAAGAACAACACACACACACACACACACACACACACACACACACACACACACACACACACACACACACACACACACACATGCTCGAGGGAGGACTCGAACCTCTGGCGTGATGTCCCGCGTAATCCGTGGCATGGCCTCTCAAACCGCAGGGCCGCTCCGCGTGGCGGGAATGAAGAGATGTAGTTTATCTGAGGATATAGCTACCGCGATAATGAATATGTATTTCAGGTGAAGAGGAATGGGCATCTCTGAAAACGGTCATCAGAGAAGTTGGAAAGAAAAACAGAAGTACAAGGAAGGTAACAGTAAAGAAACCATGAGTAACACAGCTCTTCGATGACAGAAGAAAGTACAAAAATGTTGAAGGAAATTCAGGAATACAAAAATACAGATCACTTAGGAATGAAAGAAATAAGAAGTGCAGAGAAGATAAGGAGAAATGGCTGCAAGAAAAAGTCTAGAAATTGAAAAAGAATTGATTGTCGGTAGGACTGATTCAATATGCAGAAAAGTTAAAACAACATTCGATTAAACTAAAAGCAAGGGCAGTAATAGTGCAATAGGGATTCCAATGTTAAATGAAGAGAAGCGAGGTTGAAAGAGTACACTGCAGGCCTCCATGAGGGGGAGAACTTGTCTGGTAACGTGACAGAAGACGAAACAGAAGTCGACAGCTAAGCGATGGGGGATACAATATTAGAAACATAATTTAAAAGAGTTTTGAAAGACTTAGGATCAAACGCGTCAGAAGTGACAGAAAACATTACATCATATTTTGTAGCATCATTGGGAGAAGTGGCAACAAAATGGCTATTTACGTTGGTGTGTATAATGTATAAAACTGTCAATGAACCATCATGTTTTAGGTAAAACACATCCGTACAATTCCGAAGGTTACAAGATTCGAAAAGTGCGACAATTATTGCACAGTCAGCTTAACAGCTTATGTCTCGAAGTTGCTGACAAGCATAATATACAGAAGAATGGAAAAGAAAGATGAAAAAGTTTTATATGACAATCAGTTTGGCGTTTGGAAAGGTACAGGCCCAGAGAGTCAGTTCTGGCTTTGCGCTTGATAATGGAAGCAAACCTGAAGAAAAATCAAGACACATTCATAGGATCTGTTGACCTACAAAAAGCGTTCGATAATGTAAAACGATGTAAGATCTTCGAAATTCTGTGAAAAATAAGGAAAAACGGGTTATACACATGAGGTACAAGATCCAAAAGCAACAACAAGACCAACAGCGAAGAATTCGGATTAAAAAGGATGTGAAGCAGAGGTTCAATCTTTCGCCCTACTGTTCAATCTGTACATCGAAGAAGCAATGGCGGAAATGAAAGAGAGGTTCAGCCGTGGAATTTAAAATTGGGGTGAAAGGATATCAACGATAAGATTCACTAAAGACATAGCTATCCTCTGTGGAAGTGAAAAAGGATTACAAGATCAGTATCTGTTGAGTGTAATCCAGTCAAATGAGTACAGAATATGGATTGAGAGTAAATCGAAGAGATACGAAAATAATGAGAAACAGCAGAAGTGAGAACAGAATTGACAATTCTGCTACCTAGGAAACGAAATAACCCATGATAGCACATTTTCAAATAGTTAGCATAACATCTTTCAAGCGACACCCAGTGTCCACGGAAAGCGTTTGTTTCTTTCCCATTACAAAATGATTTGAAAGAGCAATTTTCGATGCCCCTTCGATAGAGCAGTCCCAGATTAATCCAGTAGGATATTTGTTTTATCGATATGTATTGCCAGGGACAGTAAAACACGAGTAATAACGAGTACTCCAGCAGCGACTCAGTAGCGCTGCATACTAAGCGGTAACAGTCAGTGAGGGCCAGGGCAGTCCTGTCGTTGCTGGAGTACTGGTAATTTGCTGTCCCTATTAATAGATAAATAGATAACAGATAAATTTAAAAATCATTGGTTTGTAACGGGGAAGAAACCACCGGCTTTCGTTGAAACTGGGCGCCTGCGAAAGACGTATCTAGCACAACATGTTTTGTCTGACTCCATCTGCACAGTGTAAAAACTAAATTGCAAATATCTTCCAAAACACAAGAGAAAACATACGGTGACATGCGGCTATAAAATTACAGAAGTGATACTTTCACAGAGTAAGTATGCATGTGCCAAGATGGACGACCAATAGACGTGTATCGTTAAGCCTTCTCAGTAGATAGGCATCTCTGCTTTTTTTTTAGACAGATCAGTGTGGCCCTGGCCTTCATTTGTTTTACTTTATTTTGTCGGAAAAAATTATAAGCCTTATAACGGGAGTTTCATATGAAACTTGGGAAAACTGCTATTTAAACCTATTTGTTACCGAAAGAATTTTATGGTGAAGACTGTTTATCACGTACGCAAGTATCTGAAAGGTTCAAGAGTTTCCAAGATGGCCGAGAAGACTTTGAAGAAGACTCGCATCCGAGACGCCCTCCAACACCAAAAACGGATGGATATCTCGAAAAAGTAGGTAATCTGATTCGATCTGACCTTAAGTGTAGTATCCGATCAATTGCTGAAACTGTAGGAATTGACAGGGAATACTTAGTGCACATTTTCCATAACCAATTTAAGATGAGAAAAGTGTGTGCGAAACTGCTGGCGAAAATTCTAAAGGTCGAACAAAAAGAAGCTCGTGAAAATATTTGTACTGAAGCTTTGAATACCACAGAAAATTATCCTAATTTCTTTGAAAAAGTGATAACTTGTGACAAATCTTGGTTTTAATTTGTGACCCAGAAATTTAATGGCAGTCCATGCACCGGAAGGTTCCAGCTTCATCGGGAGCGGAAAAAGCTTGAATGAGTCAAAGCGATAATGATTACTTTTTTGCGATATTCATGTTTCTGTGAATCTTTACTGCGTTCTTGAATATCAGTCTGCTAATCAGCATTACTGCATTGAGATTCTTCCTCAACTGCATGCGAAAATTTTAAAAATTGACTCGAATTGTGGGAGAACAAGTCATAGGTCCTGCATCACGACAACGCGCCGACTCATCTCGCATCCCAGTGTTTGACAACCCACCTTATTCTCCTGACCTTTATTTATTCCCAAATGTAAAATCTGCATTAAAAGGAACAATATTTCAACCCGTTGATGCAGTGAAACTGTTGCGGGGTAACATAAGCGCCAGCACGACGGTCAATAACGGAACAGAAGAGAGGGCTGTGAGAATAAGTCAGCCAATAGTAAGTTCTAAGACGACACCGAGACAGATGGGGCATCTAGGTCAAGAGAATATATACACCGCTCTGCTTGGCCGCACCCGAGTTGAAGTCTAGCCGATCTACAAACGCTACAGCAGTGACTTAGGACTGTATTACTGGACTTGTATTGGAATTGTATATACCGAAGAGATTGCTCATGTTTCATGCCGCCTTTTGCTTGCGACATCTCATTACACATCTCACAAAAGTTAAGTATTGTCAGTTATCTTACTGTAATAAAATCTCATTAATCCGATTTGTTTGAATAGTTGTCTAGCGATCCAAGAATGCAGGTTTCCTACGCATCCTATATTAGACGAGTGGCAGAACACAACAGAAACTAAAGACGGCAACCGTTATCAAGGAGCTAAAAGAGCAAAATTCCACTACTGTTTCCATCAATGAAAAATTCGCATGGAGCGTTGTGGGGGTAGAGTATGGGAGTATATTGATAGTCGCAATGATAAACACGTAGGGGATGTTTTTGAAACAAGATGTTTTACAGTATATGTATAAATAAGTTGGTCAGAAACTGATGAAGAGCTTGCCAGAGAAGTCAGGGTAGGCTGTGCTGAGAAATAAATGTTATTTAAAATTCGATGCGTTGCTCTGTTTCCGGGTTAATTAGCATTGTAGTTAGCCAATTAGGCTGTTGCGCGAAAATGCAATTGTCTCACCACATACGATTATCGACAGTTGTTCTCATAGCGTAGATGACAACCCACGAGAGAGACGGCTTAGCCTTTGTCTCGGATTCGATCCTTACTACAGCCTCACTTCCAATTTTTGTATCGCTCTCTTGTTCGGTTTCAGGAAACCAAACATACAATATGTTTAGCGACGCCGTCTCTGGAGCTTCAGTTTTCCTGCGCAACTGCCTCATTGGTTAACTTCAACGCTAATTACCTCTCAATCTATTGAATTTTTTCTCAAAATTATTTCTCAGCACAGATTACCCTACAAGATTTTCAGACTGCTTCTGGGGCTGTCCGTGTGTATAATGGGGAAGGCGCGCAATCTGAGTTTGACTGAGTACAGCGTTTGACGCCTAGAGGCTCGGCATGAGCATTTCGGGAAATGCATGACTTCTCAGGTTCATAATGTTCAAATGTGCGTGAATTCCTAAGGGACCAACTGCATAGGTCATCGGACCCTAGACTTACACACTACTTAAACTAAGTTACACTAAGTTATGCTAAGAACAACTCAAACACCAGTGCCCGAGGGAGGACTCGAACCTCCGACGGGAGTGGACGCGCAGCCCGTGACAGGACGCCTCAAACCGTGCGACCACTCCGCGCGGCCCTTCTCAGGTGTTCGAGGAGTGTTGTGGTCAGTTAAACACGTGACGAAACCTCGTCCATACGTCATGGCGCTGGGCAGCCACCCCTCATTACAGGTGCCAGGCGTCGTAGGCTGAGCAGACTGATCGGACAGGTGGCGAACTGTGGCGGAACTAACCTCAGGCTTTAACGCTGGACAGAGTATAAATGTGCCTGAACACACGGTGCTCCGAAAACTCCTAACGATGACCCTCCGCAGACGACGATCCGAGCATGTTGCAACGTTAACATCGCAACATCGACAATTACGACTGAAATGGGCACGTGATTATCGTCACTGGACGTTGGTGCAGTGGCAGAGCGTGGCCTGGTCATATAATCCCGATATCTCCATCTCCGATGGGAGGGCGTGAATCCGTCGTCTTCCTGGGGATCAGCTCCTTGACAGCTCTACTGCGGGATGGAGACAATCTGGTGGCGGCTCCATTATGCTCTGGGGAACATTCACGTGGGTATCCATGGGTTCAGTGGAGCTCGTGCAAGAAACCACGACGGGTATGGAGAATTGTACACTGGTTGCAGACCACGTACACCTCTTCGTGACAATCGTGTTTCCCGGCGACAGCGCAATTTTTCAACAAGATATAATGCGCCATTTCATAATCCCAGGAGTGTGATGGAGTGGCTCGAGGATCACAGTGATGAGTCCGAATTGATACGCTGTCCTCCCAGCTTGCTAGATCTGAACCCGATCTACATCTACATCCATACTAAGCAAGAGACCTGATGGTGTGTGGCGGAGGGTTCCTTGAGTACCTCTATCGGTTCTCCCTTCTATTCCAGTCTCGTATTGTTCGTGGGAAGAAGGATTGCCGGTATGCTTCTGTGTGGGCTCTAATCTCTCTGATTTTATCCTCATGGACTCTACTGTGGAGGTATATTCCGGAAACTTTACCGAAAGGGGATGTGATGGAATGTGGCGTCGGAGCTCATCATCCTCTCTCCCGAGCTGTAGGGAA
This sequence comes from Schistocerca gregaria, assembly GCF_023897955.1. Classification (NCBI taxonomy): domain Eukaryota; kingdom Metazoa; phylum Arthropoda; class Insecta; order Orthoptera; family Acrididae; genus Schistocerca; species Schistocerca gregaria. Next base: position 187,210,056 of record NC_064921.1, read on the forward strand.
ATACATGACATGTGTGTGCAGATGTGGTGCAACTCCCTCCAGCGGCCGGCCGGTGTGGCAGAGCGGTTCTAGGCCCTTCAGTCTGGAACCGCGTGACCGCTACGGTCGCAGGTTCGAATCCTGCCTCGGCAATGGATGTGTGTGATGTCCTTAGGTTAGTTAGGTTTAAGTAGTTCTAAGTTCTAGGGGACTGATGACCTCAGGTGTTAAGTCCCGTAGTTCTCAGAGCCATTTTAACTATTTCTTCCCTCCAGCGAACTACCGAAGCCACGACGCGTCGCCACAATTTTCAGTGCCTAAGGTGGTCATACTGTCCTGGCTGATCAGGATGCTCTAAATAATGGTTCAAATGGCTCTAAGCACTATGGGACTTAACATTTGAGGTCATCAGTCCCCTAGAACTTAGAACTACTTAAACCTAACTAACCTAAGGACATCACACACATCCATGCCCGAGGCAGGATTCGAACCTGCGACGGTAGCAGCAGCGCGTTTCCGGACTGGAGCGCCTAGAACCGCTTGGACACAGCGGCCGGCTCAGGTTGCTCTAAAATTCCATTCTCCTTACTTGTAGAGGGGACGGAGTAGATAATATTTCGCACTGGAACCCATGTCCGGAAACGGGTAACCATAACGGTAACTCGACCACCTCTACAAGTAGTTTATTAGACGTGACCTCATATGTCACTTGTTTTACCATCCATTAATTATTAACCAAAGAAACAAAACGGAAACTTAGTCGGTTTTCAGAAACACTGTTGTTGACAGATAAACAGTTTTTATCCTTTTCAAAGTAGGGGTAGCATTCTGATCCACTACAAGGAAGGTTCGATGTGACGACCACCAAGTTCGGTGTACACATTGCACCTACGAATGATGTGTATAACGATCTTGATAAAGGCGGCGAGTAGCTCTTCCATTACCGTGAGCTTCGCATACACAAGGACCACATCGCTGTATTCTGCAAACGTGTACTCAACAATGTTGTTCTAACACTAATAGACACGTGAATGAGGCCCGAACCAGGTCAGAGAGACAGGATCGATGTAAAATGACGTCAGGAGATCCACCGTAAGTACCCGCCACCATAATTACGCTGTTTCATTGCTGCCTAACAAACATGACTTCAAACGGCTGTAGCACTTAAACGGTACGCCCCGGACTAACATTACAATCCTAAATATTAGCTACTCAGTCCCTATTACTTGTCCTAGAAGCTCGTAAGGGGAATATAGAGCATCCTGTATATATACAGGATGAGTCACGTAAGAAGTAACACCCCCTTTATTTCGGGAAGGGTTACACATATCGGTTTCGAGGAATGTTAGAGCGACTAGAGGCACGTGTGGTTTTGTTTGGTTAATGTTTTGAGCCCTGGTACCAACTGAGATATTGAAGTAAGTAGGTTCTTTTTAAATGGAACAGTATACTTTTTATAACTGCGTTCGATAGCTCTTGAGAAGACAGTTACAGTGATAGATCGTTTGTTAATGTCTACGTTGAATCCTGTCGTAAGAATATTCGAGAAATGTCCAAGAATGTGATAGCACGGTGGCCGGAAACGACATTTACAGCGCAAACACTGCCAAGCATGCGTCTCGGACCAGGCTGCGTAGTTGTATATCGTAAGGTTGGCCTGCGCTGCGAGAGTAAAACTTTATTTCCCCTCGAACCAACTTACGACCTAGATATAGATCCACCAACTAATGTTGTATATGGAAATATGACATAGCCTAGACTCTAGCGTACTGCAAAGGGCTTAGAAAAACTATTTCACATTCGTGACCTGGTAGTCAAGGAAGACAGGATTCGGTTGCGATTACGGGGCCGTAATCAGTTACTTCTGGTTCCCTTTTGCAATTACGCACATTTATTTCAACACGGTAATTCCATACTCAGCAATAAATCAAAATATCACACGTTATTATTGAAGGAATAAACAACACAGCGAGTTACAATTTATCAAATGAGCATAAAATACAAACACAGAAAATAATGTTTTAAAAACAAGCCGATGTAATCCCAATTATAATTATAAGGCAAATAACCACGGTCACGGCTGAAGGACTTTAACACCAAGAACGGCAATTACAAAAAATTTAATAAACATACTGTAAAACATCAATTCAATAGCAAAGGTTACTTTAAAAAGAAAGGCAACTGATCACCAAACAGGGGAGACAAAATGATGATAAACTTGTCAGCACAACTATTTAAACCTACTGTATCGCCAAGAACGGCAACTACATTAAAAAAAATTAAAAGCATAGCATGAAACAGCAAATACAATAATAAAACACAAGGGGCCAATCACAGACGTTGCACCAGGAATCAACCTCTGAGTAGGTCCGGTAAAAAAAACACTTTTGCGAGCGATGAGGTAGGCAGGCAAGAGTTGCATTCACTTCACAAGATGGTAACTCAGGCTAGTGGCAGTCTAATGAATGACTAATGATGACCTTGCTGAGACTACCTGACGTCCAATAAAGCAAATGCAAAGATGTATAAATATGCCAAAGCCTGCACTGGCGGTCTGAACTCCGCCCGCGGAATACTGCGCTCAGAGCGCCCTAACGAGCAAGGAATCACTACCACCAGAGTAGAAGAAGAATCGCCAACCAACCTACTATCAAGCTGTAAAACTATACGCCTCACCGGACAGGAGCGGCAAGGTGAGGAAATGTACACTGCCGTTACATACACTAACCCCCAGGGCAGGTAATAGGGGCATTAGCAGCCACGAGGCAGGATAAATACCGCTGGCTGAACTTAACAAATAATAACAAACTGATCGCAATAAATAGTAATTAGAAGTCCAGGAAAGCTAACCAGACCCGCTTCCCCAAGCACTCCACTCGCTGTTCTTCGGCTTGGCAACACTACGAACAGCAACACGAACCCAAGTCATTGGATAATCGCAAGATCTCGCAATGGTTGAGGTTTCTCTACTTGAATCCAAATGCAAACTTAAAGCTTGCAGGATCCGGTTTACGATGAGGTCGTTAACCACCGGTACCACAGGCCTTCGGTCTGGCTGTCCATGTGTGCCGCCAGCGGTCCCGGCGTGTTCTCGCACTGTGTGGACCTTGCTGCTCCTGAGACCCCAACCGAACTGCCCACTGACTCGACCCAGAAGAACGACGACGTCGCCCCAAAGATAGGGCCTCAGTTACTACACATCGATAACCGCCGCTGCTGCCACTAGCAGACAGGCAACACTTGCCAGTCAACACGAGAAGAAGACAAACAACAGCAACCATGCCAGCTAAACGACATGGTCTGGCCTCCAACAGAGGATGGAAACCTAGAAACAGCACCACTGTGAGGCGCAGCACGGCTCAAGTTTTATGTGAGCTGAAACAGAAAAATCAACAGTTCATCCTCCAGTGACGACTCACACGCTGCAAAACGTACTACTGTATTAGATATCTAAATCTTAGAAGGAAGATTTGATCAGTATTTTAGTGTAAGTGGCTGTATGCTTCTTAGAGGTTAAATGCATGCTGTCGGACAACTGTCTTTGCCTACAGTGCTCTAAATTATATGGGAAACATTTCCTGAACTGAACATTTTATTAAAAATACTTTGCTGGCTACCTCTACACCGCAAAATAAATATTCTTCTTAACGAAACGTCTTTCCATGCGCTTCATGACGGTGTTACCAGCTACGTGCAATACACGCTGGCAACGTATTTGACAGTTGAGTTCAATTTCGTGGACATTTAAATGAAACAAACAATTTACTAACAATGATTTGCTAACCACCCAAATCATATAATATAAATTTTGTCTTCCAAACAAAAAATTTTATTCAAAGTGTTGCCCATGGACTGAAAGGCAGTTTTGCCCGCCCTCCGATCGAAAGAAAGATGGACAGATGTAATTACGGTGAATAATGTGGTAGAGCATGCACTGGCGAATCGACAACACATTTCATCTGGCATAATTGGTCCTTCGTCATAGATTGCACCTTTGAGTGCTTTCCAAAGAAGGAAATCAAGAGGAGTCCGATAGAAGGAATTTGGAAGGCCATTTGACAACAGAATCTCGTCCTCTCCAACGTCCAGGAAACTTCTCATTCAGTATTTGCATTGCAACGAGTGAGCTGGACAATCTTAGTGTTGTAGCCACATACGCTGTCGAATAGCCAATGGTACCTCCTCTAGAAGAACTGGAAGGATGTTCGTGAGAAAGGGTGCTTGCGAATATCATTTAAAACGTCTGAGATGAAAGGTCCCATAAGGTAATTTCCCATGATCGCGCATCATACGTTTACGTTCTACGGCCGTTGGTGTTGCACCTGACGAAGCTAGCGTGGGTTTTCGACTGCCCAGTAGTGCATGTTATACAAATTTACATAAGCGTAGTTAGTAAACGCTGCTTCATCGGCAAAGAGCACACGTTGGAGAAGCGTATCGTCGTCTGTCAGTTGTTGAAGGACAGACCGACGTTCGAAATACGGTGTCTAGTGCCTGACCTAGTGACAGATGACAGAATACACTAGTCTGGCTATTTCCACATTCCTTGTTCCACTGTGCGGATTCATTGGCGTCGTAGCCAGAGCAGCTTCTTCGTGTCTCCTTCCTTATCCTCTCTTTGACTTTCAAGCAGCCTGTCCGCACTAGAGTCGTAATAATTCGTGCAACTGCCTTGCGCGTCGGACACTGGCGATCCGGCTAGATGGCAGCGTGCTGTTTTTATGGCATTTTTTGCATTCACCATAAAAAAGCAGTGTATCCAACTTCTCCTCATTGGCGTCCATGTCCGCACGCAACAAACGTTGAAGCAGAAATGAGCGGCTTGCAGTGCAAACAAGTAAACAGGTTGATGCGTTAAAATTCTGATCGAGCGTAGCACGAGAGCTCTGCTTGGGGTTGCACCGCAAATGCCCTATTCCTGCTATTGTGCTCTCAAATTCTAGGACATTTCTCGAATTTTTTACAACAGTTTTCAACGTCTATATCAATAAACGTTTATCACTGTAATTGTCTTCCTAAGAGCTACCCTACGCTGTTATAAAAAGCATATGGTTCCATTAAAAAAAATAGTTCAATATCTCCGTTAATGTCAGCGCTAAAAACATTAACCAAACAAACATTCGTGACCCGTTGTAACATTTGTCGAAAACCGCGTTTCGATATGTCAAACCGTTCACGAAATAAAAGGGTTGTTACGTCTTAAATGACTCTGAGAGTGAGTCAAATGAAAACCTTAAATTTGTAATTACAAATCGAAATGCGTGCTACAAACAGCGTGCAGAATGGCCTGTAGGTGGCAGCATAGTGCAGATGCTCACATGTAGTCGCAGTATCAGTATAAAGATGGCCGCCCCACTTGCGACTTGCACCAGGAAAGAACAGCGTTGGGATATTCGGTTTTTGCGTAGTCAAGGTGTGTAACCTATTGAAATTCATCGACGAATGAAGGTTCAGTATTGTGATACATGTTTGTCACAGCAGCAAGTCTACGAATGGATTAGGAAGTTCGGAAATGGCGTGACATCAGTGGAAGGTCCTCCTCGTCCAGGTCAGGCACAAAGAGTTGTGACTCCGCAGATCACTGCAGCAGCTGAAGCCATAGTGAAGGAAAACCGCCGTGTGACACTGAATGACACTGCAGCATGTTTACAGATTAGTCATGGGTCAACACACCACACTGTGCATGATGTGCTCCAGTTTCACGAAGTATCTGCAAGATGGGTGCCACGGCAGCTGACTTCTGAAGTTAGAGAACGACGTGTTGATGCTTGTGAAGAACGTCTTCGGCGCTTTGAACGAGAAGATGATAGCTTCCTTGCCAGAACCGTTACTGGGGACGAAACCTGGGTTCACTTCCACCAACCGGAAACTAAGATTGAGCAAGGAATGGCGCCATTCCTCATCATCAAAACCAAAGAAGTTTCGAACAGAACCATCAGCAGGGAAGATTATGCTGACTCTCTCTTGGGACGAAAAAGGCGTCATTTTGGAGCTTTACATGCCTAGAGGGACCACCTGTCACCAGTACATCATACTCAGATCTCCTAAAACATCATCTGCGGCCTGCAGTCAAATCAAAGCGACGTGGATTGCTGTCAGCAGGAGTCCTTTTGCAATATGACAGTGCAAGGCCCCACAGTGTCCATACAACAGTGGCAACACTCACAGACCTGAATTTTGAGTGTCTCCCTCATCCACCATACTCACTACACCTTGCGCCAAGTGATTTCCATATGTCTGGACCATTCAAAAAGGCACTGGAAGGAAAGAAGTTCAGTTCTGATGAATACACCACGCGGTGCATGAGTGGTTGCGCGGACTACCGAGAGTTTTTTTTCTAAAGGAATTTATGCACTTTGTAAGCGTTGGAGGACTTGCATTGAGCGAGGGGGAAATTATGTTGAAAAGTGATACAGCTTTGTACCACTTCTGCACAATAAACAATATTTTTAAAAATCTTTAAGGTTTTCATTTGACTCACCCTCGTATATAACAGTACCCCATTCGCCACCAGGAGCCCCAGCGTAGTGCACGTTTAAAATGGCTACTGTCTCTGGTATTGTGTGGTTGGATATGCTTGAAAACTTTTTAATTCCATAGATCGATGAAGATGACCGAGGTGGGTTGGTTTACTAACAGGAAGACAGTGCACCACCTCATTTCCTCACGGAAGTTCGATGTTTACTCGATAATCGCTTCACAGGTAGATGGATTGGCCGTGAAGGGCCAGTCGCATGCCCATCGCTCTCGCCAGACTTGACATCACCGGATGTCTTTCTCTGGGGTGTGTATGTTCCTGCCCCACCAAACAATTCAGCCTACGTGAAAAATCGAACATGCGCTGCCATTGCACAAGTTACGCCCGATATGCTGCAACGATTATGGGAAGAAATTGATTTCCTATGGAGAGTCATTATGACACTTGACACTTTTATGTGAAACTTGAGGATGTATGATCTCGAATGACAAAAACGCCAATACTATACTGATTTTAATTCCTTTGCATTATCATTCTCCTTATTGCTGAAGTCACGGAAGATGCGACCATCAGGTATAGCGTATGTTGGTTTGGGTCGGTCCAGGGAGCGTGGAGAGATGGCCGAAGTTGTTAAGGTGACAGCTTGCGGTAACCGGGAAATACTGATTCGAGGCCTGGTCCGGATTAGACTTTCATGTATCACAAATAGGCAGTAATCTATAGCGAACACAGCTGGCGTCAAACAATTCACCGTTATCGTATAAATTTCGAATGCTTCGTGATCAGTGACATGTAGTGTGGAAATGGAGGAATACAGCAATCGGAAAAGAGGCTCTAATTAAATGTAAAAAGTTACTAAATGATGGAAGAATGCTCGTATAGCGTAACGCACAGCACTCTCGCCTGCAAAATTCCGCCCCAGGGAATAGGATGCACAAACAATTAAAAAACGATAACACACGGAACACAATTCAGGCAGATACTGCACACCTCTTCCCTTACTTACGTTATCTTGACGACTGTTAGGTCAGAAAGGGCATCTGTTGACAAAGTTACGTAATAAAACTAACTGAAAATCCTGGAAAAGCTGACCGCGTACTAGACGGGGCAAAGAACCAAAGAACTAAAAGATAGAAGATGCACACTAATACGAAATGAAGCAGTTCAATCTCTCTATTATTCTTGTGTAAATATAAGTGGTGGAAATAAAATAAAAGGGATAGTAATGAAGTCTGTCAATTCGAAATGTTCGTTTGGAACAGGCTCTAGAGGACCTAATAATTTGCAAAGATAAGTGGTTAAAGGATCACGCCCAATATAACATCAAAAACGTCTCGAAAAGACCAAAGCATTTGCAAATGAAGCTGTAGCAGTTCGGTGACATCGTGATAGTTGCAGCCTATGAATATGGAAGATCTTGCATGTCTCTCCGTAGGGACCATCCCCGAATTCGCCAGAGAGGAGACAGTGAAACCACGGAAAATAAACATGGGGGTGCCGCAGTGGGGATTTGAACGAGAGACCTCCCATATGTGAGTCAGGTACGAAGAAAATCGGTATGTGAAAGGTAAATAGGAGAAAAAAGCACAGAGGAGGCAAATAGATTAGGTACTAGTACATTGCTTTTGATCGAATGTAGGGTAGCATAGATTTCGCAAACATAAGAAGACTTCATCCGTGGTGTCACCAGGGATAGTAATCTTATTGGATGATCATTACAGAATAAAAAACAAACACAGTGATCCCACGGGACATACGGGCATCATCATTTAGACAACAACAGCTCCAACAGAAAAGAGCGTGTGCCTGAAGCGTAATAAAACTCGCGAATACAAACATTATCATTCTCGTTCAATAATAATGATCAAACTGCTTGAAATCCAGTCAGTACCGCAGGTTGCTGAAAGTCATACCCGACTGCGTGCGCACCAAAATTAAACGAAGACAAGTTGTTGTCGGGGAAAGCAATATGTACGAACTCATAACAAGTTACGCAACGATATTCTAGTTTGGAAAATGGCAAATAAGCCGAGGTAACTTTCACTGCACGCGAAATTAATTTTCTGCCGAAATAACCTGGCCACTCGCTCGTTTCAGCCGCAGTATCGAAATGAAAGACATGAAGCAGACAGGCGAAATCCTGGAGGTTTAATCAAAACATCAGGGTCATGGTAAAGTCTAAAGTACAATACCATTTATTGGCCGTTACTGAACCAAGGCTGGCAGAGACATAAACGTTCTAGAAAACTGCAGAATCTGGTAAAACAGTCTAAAGATCGCGAAACTCTGTGCGTAAAGGTGATGTGATATGATGAAATTATCCTTGTAGGCTGCTAAACGGCGATGTCATTAGCGCCCTGTGCGTAAATGGTCACCAGAGCGCATTTCTTATTTCATGGCCTTGTTTTATGGACTGTGCATGTATTATTCAGAGTAGAAAGCAGTGTCGGAAAAGTGCAAGAAGAAAAGTGGAAATATTGCGATGTGAAATGCGTATTCAGCTACATGTTGCGTGTTTTTATGTAGTGCTCAGTTTGTTAAGGGACACTTTGGGAACCCATTTATATGATCACGGATTTAATACGTTACAGACTGAGATGCTAACGTTCATTAATTACATTTATTAATAACAAACAGTGCACTTAACTACATAAGTAGTGACCAGTGAAATACAGTATCTCATCAAACGTATCCGGACACCTCTATGAAGTGCGGAATTTACCGCGAGATGTCACGAGTGGCGATCCCGCCAGTATAAAAGGAGACGGTGTATTGTGTTGTCAGTTATTCACAAACAGACCTAGACATAAAAATAAACCGAAGTTCAAACACACATTTCCGCCCCGAACAATCATACACAACATTCTAACAACACACCCAAACACCATTCACGACCATGAATTCTCGGCACAGATGACACTAATAGCACAGGAAACACCAACACCACCGTACCTACTCGTACTGGATCCGGACGCCGATCCTATGTGAACTCCCTCACACCTGAACAACCTAAATATTGCACAGTAATAGGCCAGGAATAACAGCAAGCTGGCCACTCATTTATTCATAAACATAGTATTTCCACCATAAGTGTTTCACCTTGTCAACCATCGAAGTACTTATAACTCTAGTAAATGTGTACCAACTATGTTATAATTTCATCTTAATTCCAAATTTCTAACTGTTAAGTTTATTCTAGTACTTAATTCTTATTGCCAATCCTATCACATTATTGCAGTATTTCATTAAGTTCAAATACACAGCAGCAAACTGTACCCATGTCCGATTGTGGAAACAATATACACAAGTACAGGTAGAATTGTAAATACGTGAAAATGTATAACAAGAACTGCATATTAGAAGTAATTAGATGTAAGACATAGCTGTAAGAACATCATCAATAAAGGAAAAAAGCAATCAAAAATGTTAAGCTAAGGCCAAATAGAGCGAGACGCTCTTGAGTGGCCCACCCACTACCCCTCAGGTGAGGGAATGAAATGTATTAAAAAATTTTAAAAAATAAAAATAGTGTTGTTAGTAGAGAATCATTGACAGCACAATGGGTGAGTCAGGAGGGCTCAGCGACTTCGAGCGTGGACTACTCGTTGGATGTCACCTGAGTAACAAACCCATCAGGGACACTTCAACCTTCCTAAAGCTGCCCAAGTCACTGCTGATGATGTGACAGTGAAGTGGAAACGCAAAGACCAGAGAGACCTCACGTATTGTTGGACTGGCAGACGTCATGTATTGACGGACACGGAGCAAAAATTCACAAGAAATCAGTGGAGAGAAACATTCGTGAGCTACAAAGGGCTACTAGCAGTCTAGCTGGCCCGCTGACAGTGCGCAGGGAGCTGAAAAGCATTTGGTACGATCGTCGAGCAACTTCTACTATGCCACTCATTTCTGTCGTCAGGAGTGCTGAACCTGGTAAAAGTTTGATGCACAAATTGTAAATATTTTTTTGTTTTATTTCCCTGCTATGGCCAGGCAAGAGGCCAGCTAGGCCAATGAGCTAATCAAGTAAGCCACTGGACGGTATTGTTGACATTATGACAAAACACGCAGGCCAGATAGGGTTTGCGACACTGGCAATGACCGAGGTTCGTAGAACCGCTGACGCCGCGTCGCAAGGTGTGAAGGGTGGAGTAGCATTTTGTAGCTCGGACTCTTGTATACAACAGGGAACTCACACGTGGGCAAATTTCATCGAGCCTAGCAACCTGTATTCGGCGCAGAGCAAGCTAGGAAAAGTTAACAGCACGAATAATACAACAAACCAGCTAGCCTCCCCCCCCCCCCCCCCCCCCCCCCGCCCAATAAGGATGTAAATAATCGAGCTTGCAGCTCAAGACATTTCATTATGCCGCCGCTCTGTCTGCTTTTTGTACTGGAGAGAATGCCGGGCTTTTGAGTTTCAGAGAAACTATGGCTAGTCCTTGGTCATGAAGCTCTGCTGGCTGCCTGCCCACTGATTAACTCGTCATGTTCTGGCACGAAGCACGCCCTATCTGTGGCGGGGCGGTTGCGGGACTTAGAAAATTACACCAGCCGCCGCCCTCTGAGTGACTTCAACCGACGGACTGCGAGTTGTCCGATCCGATTGGGTAAGGCACGTTGTCGCGGCCTCCTATCGGCCTATATATCACGGGCCATCGTCCCTTGTAGACACTGGGAGACGACTGGTCATTGCTGCTCAACATCAAATAACTTGTACCAAATATCGCTCCCAATCGCGAGACAAGTAGAGCACGAGTGCACGTGGGGGTGCATACTTCGCACAGCTTTGGAGGACTCGTTCTCCGCTGCTCGTTCTTCGCTACTGGCGACACACACGACACCGCCATAGCTGCCGGCCACGATCCATGACAACAGAAGACACAGGTGCCATCGGAGCGTCAGCGCGTTCTGCAATCAACTGCGTATGCGTGCACGGAGTGCCGTTCTGAGACCAGCTGGGATACTTTATAAGGCAGCTCGAATAAACACCAGTCCGTACTAGCACTGATTAACTGCAGGCCCCGGCGTGAATCTTTCCTCACCATTTCTCTCACCCATCGTGGCGTGTGGCGGCGCAGTGTAGGCCGGGTCGTTGCAGTGGTAAGCGATGTTTGAAGTGAGTAGAAGACCACACCATTGGACAGCAGATTACTGGAAACAAGTGATTTAGAATGATGAATCACACCTTACATTGTGGCAATTCGATGGAAAACCTTGGGTTTGGCGAATGCCTGCAGAAATTTACCTGCCATCACGTGTGTTGCCAACATGGTAGTACGGAGGAGGTGGTGTTACGGTACGGTTGTGTTTTTCGTCGTTGGGATGTGGTCCAGTTATAGCTCTTAAGAAAATTCTAAATGTCGAAGAATATGAACACATTTTACAGCATTTTATGCTGCCTACAGTAGAGGGGCACTTCGGAGACCATGTTTATGTCTGTGAGCACGAGGAAATAAGTATTACACAAAATCAGCTCATAATGTTCGGCAGCCAAATAAACACAAGGAAAAGGTGACAGTAAGAATAAAGACATTAAATGGGAGTTATAAATAGTGATAGAGGGCAGACAGATAGCCTACTGCAGCCCACCTTTGGGCGTGTCAGGGTTTAATTCCTCGTGTCTATTCGTCATTGTCACTGTGCAGGCTGCAAATTAAAATTCATCTACCTGAGAACGGCGTCTGCTCAATGTCCCTTCACTCGACAACATAGATACTTACAAGATTATGTGAAAAGAGCGTTGATAAAAAAACACCACCTAATATCTACAATTACTGAGGCCGCTAAACTCTAGTTATGAAAGAAACTTCTGTAGAAATGCTGCATCCAGTATTATCGGACAGTAAAAAAATAGATTCTCTTCTGAAAAATAATGTCCGCAATTTCCACACAACAATGTTTATTTAGTCCTTGATAACCAAAGAAAAGGTACTATTCGGTCCACATTGAAACTATTGAATATTTCCTTCCGGTTCACAATTCATACACACATATCACATGCACAGCAGCCAGAAATCTGTCCAAACCCGACCCAAACTAAACAACATTTTCACAGTCATTAATTTTGCCACTAAAATGAGTATTTACATTTGGTCCTTCTTGTGGATTTCTAAAAAAGAAACTGCTCACCAAAAACGCTCAGTAGTTAATACTGAAACATGCTATGCGGATTCTATGAAGGTCAATATTTCACACGCGAATATATGTGTCCAACAGATTTAGTGAAGACCTCTGAAATTTCACCAAGGAGTCCTCAACAACAACTGCTATCGACTTACCTCACCAATAACTCAAACACTAAGTAATTCTTCATCTTACACATTGTTTTTGCTGGCACTAGTAAAATGACCGTCCACGCGATAGGGAGTGAGGAAAAAGCAGAGGAGGGGAATACAAGAGGACTCTGGGGGGGGGGGGGGAGGAGGTAGGGAGGGTAGTCGGGGATCGGAGACAAAACAGGATGGAAGGGGGGGAGGGACGAGGTGAATTTCCTTTTTTAAGTTTAGTATTTCTAACTTTAAAGTAAGTTTTTCTATCTCCGAAAATATGCCCGCTAGAAAGCACAGATTTACACACCACATTTCCACTAATAACCCAGTGCGATTAAACAAAAACTAATATCCTTTATTTAGATTCTTATTGGTGGTGAACGTTCGCGTTCAGTAAGAGAGATTGAATAGCTTTCCCATGGCAGGTAGTGACAGATGCACTTGTGTCTCCCAGGTAGGCAGTTAGATGTCAACCCCCGAAGTTACATACAGCAAGCTATCCTAAAACAAAACATTCGCTCTGAACAACTTGCGACACAACAACCTGTGCCAACGAGCTGGTCGCTTGCTGGCCCACTCGCTCGCCTCAGTCTCCTCTCGACACCTTCGAGCCATCCTGTCAGCACATCTAGACTGGCTGACCCCCCCCCCCCCCCCCCCCCTGTACCATGTGATCCACTGCCAGGTGCAGCGCAGGCCGAAATGCTCACCCCATGTGCTTCATTTGCAGCGATCATACCAGTCACGGTTTGAGTGGGTATAAAGTTTCTTCTATCCAAGTCAAATGCAAAGGGTAAACTAAGGCCGCAAAACCTATTTTGCCCCAGCATAAGCAGACACATTAATCTTTGCATTTTCATACAATAAATTTAACGAAATGCAATGGAAAATACATGCATCGTCTCGTCAAGGTAACTGTCTCACGAAGCAAGAACCTCTAGTTTACTGTAAGCTCTCTGCGCCAGATTTAGCCTCAAAAATTACTTGCTCTTCCTGTGCTTAGGTGAAAGAAGATAGGCAGTTATTGCAGCAAACAATTTTGGTGAAAACCGTACCAAATAATAATGTATAAGTATGATGTCATTCCAATGCTGAGCACTTCTTCATCCTCTCCTGTCGTGCTGCACGACTGAAATCACGTTCTGCAAAGCACTACATCTACATCTACATGATTACTCTGCAACCGTTCCACTCTCGTATAGCACATGGGAAAATTGAACATCAGAATCTTTCCGTGGCACCTCTGATTTCTCTTATTTCATTAATGTTGCTCATTCTTCCATATGTAGATGGGAGGCATCAAAATATTTTGGTGTTCGGATGAGCAAGAAGGTGAATGAAATTTCAGGAAAGTCTCACCAGAACAAAAAACGGCGTTGTTTTAAATCGTATATCATGTCCGTTCACTTTCTTCCCTACTTAGTGACAACGAAAAACGGGTTGACCTTTGAATTTTTTCGATGTCCTCCGTCAGTTCTATCTAAGTATATTACATTACGTAACAGTACTCCAGAAAATTGCGGACAAGCATAATGTACGTAGTCTCTTCAGTACATCTGTTGCATCTTCTAAGCCACATCTTCAATAAAACTCAGTTAGCTTTCCCCCACAACGTTTCCTCTGGGATGGTTCCAGTTAACTATTTGTAATTGTAATCCGTAGGTATTCAGTTGAATCTACAACCTTCTAATCTGTGTTATTTATGGTATAACCGAAATCTAACTCAATTTTTTAGTACACGTGTGGAGGATCTCACACTTTTTGTTTTTAAGTTCAATGGCCACGTTTCGCACCATGCTGATATCTTATCTTAATAATTTTGCTATTTTTTTTAACTTCTGATGAGGTTAACAGGTAAATGACAGTGTCATACACAAACAATCGATACCGGCTCTTCACATTGTGTCCTAAATCATTTATATAGATTAAGAGCAGCAGAGGCCCTATGACACTTGCTTGCGAAGCGACAGATGTAACTCCGGTTTCACTATATGACGAAAAAAATGGTTCAAATGGTTCAAATGGCTCTGAGCACTATGCGACTTAACTTCTGAGGTCATCAGTCGCCTAGAACTTAGAACTAATTAAACCTAACTAACCTAAGGACATCACACACATCCATGCCCGAGGCAGGATTCGAACCTGCGACCATACCGGTCGCTCGGCTCCAGACCGTAGCGGCTAGAACCGCACGGCCATTCCGGCCGGCACTATATGACGAAAATTGATCGTTCTGCAGGAAATCGCCAAACCAGTCGCACATTTGAGACGACGCTTCATATGCAAGCAGTTTCATTAGAAACAGATTGTATGAACGGTATCAAAAGCCTTCTGCAAATCTGGAAATATGGGATCAAGTTGTTATCACCTGTCGATAATCGTCGTTACTTCTCGTAGTTTCACAGGAACGATACTTTCTGAATGTGTGTTAGTTATGTCTCAGCAGAATGTTTTCTTCGAGAAATTTCGTAATGTTGAAACACGCAACAAATCGATAACGATAACCGATAATTCAGCGGACTACTTTCATTTGCTTTCTTGTTTATTGGTGTCACCTGTGCAACTTTCCAGCCTTTAGACACGGATCTTGCATCTAGTGAGCGATTAAGTTTTATTGTTAAAAATTGGGCTATTTCTTCAGCTTATTCCGAAAGGACCTCAAATCTCGAAAGAAGACATCACAATATAAAGTGACTTAAGTTGTTATTCTGCGGAGCGAGTGAGACCGCACAACACTGCTCTGCCCTGGACTGTCGCACAGTCAGATCCAACGCAAACAAAGTAACAGAGAAAGCCAACCTTTGTAAGAGAGGTCGGTGAGCGGTAAAACAAGCAAACCATTTATTGTTTACGTAACAACTAGTGTTCGTGTGGCAGAATTGCTACGCAAAGCTTTAGACAACAATATCCAAAAAAAGAATCAAAGAACATCCTAGATCTTTTCTGACCCACAGGTTTGTCTGTTAGTACTGCACATGCACACTCGTCATATGTACAACAGGCGTCTTCTGAAAAATATGTTAGTTTCTTAAATGAACTACAGTCATAAATATTCTATTTTAGAAATAACTTTATGTAAAGGATATAGAGTATCAGTCTAATTGTTAGCAGTTACAAGTAAATATTTTTTGTTATACTTCGGGCTACATCTCTTTGTATCCCCTTTCAGAGTTTAGAAATCGGATCCTTAGTTTGCTATTTTGTACATAATAATTTTAAACGACCAGAATTAAGGTTATAAAGCTCTTTAATTCTTACAGTCAACTCTGTTAAAGAAGACAACATTTTACACTTTTTTTCTTTTTCGATGAAACGGTTTTGTCAATGTCTGGTACAATATTCCCTGAGACTGATAACCTTAAAGAATTAGTCAAATTTTTATCTCCAAGTAATGAACGGTTCTTAGTTTTAGCAAGCTTTAAAAGAGAGATAAAGCGCCCACAGATATACGTGGAACCAAACATTGAGAGAACTGAGGCCGCGTGGTTGTGCAAAAGAGGATATTTCTCTCGTGATGGCAGCTGTAAAAGTCATCCAAAGTTTTACACATGAGAAAGCGATCCTTCAGGCGGATATCTCACTGCAGGTCAATCAGCTCTAGTTGACGCACTTGTGAGACGTCCTATGCCAAAGGGAAACCGGACGAACAAACATATCTAAGGCAGATAGAAGCTCACTTCTCTCCAAAAATCTGATTTCAAACCGTTCTTGTAATTCGCGAACGATTGCAACATAATCTGAAAAATCCACATCTTCTTTAACGCTCTCCAGTGCAGGAAAGTGTCCACAATTCTTCTCGCGTAATTGTTTTTCCCCACAAAATAGTTTTTTTTAAAATTCTTGAATCGTCTGCACTAAATCAACGACATAGTGATTTTCGCGTTCGAGTGAAATGTTCAAAATATTTAAATGTCCAGTAAGGTCACTCAAAAAAGCCAAATTCGCCACCCACGTAGGATCACAAAGTAATTCTTTTGGACGCCCTTTCATTTCCAAAAAGGAATTTATTTCGCCCCTCAAGGAGAAAAACCGATGAAGCACCGCTCTTCTGCTCAGTCACCTTACTTCGGTGTGGTAGGGGATGTCCGGGTATTCCGCTTCGATATCAGCCGGAAATTCTTTAAATTGGCGACGTGTGATTCCATGCGAGCGAAGATAATTAACCGTTCGAAGAACTATGTCGATAACATTTTTTATGTTGACAATGTTCGGACAAAGTTCCTCGTGGTGTATCAGACAATGGACTGTAGCGAATAAGGAACAGCCGACTTCAGCCATTTTTGACCTCACGGAACTCAGAATCCAGTGCGTATCCCTCTTAGCGCAGGGGCTCCATCCCTTGTTACGCTGGTCACGCGTTCCGATTTTAAACCCATTGACTCTAGCACGTTTTCCACGGCTAGAAAAATATCCAAACCCGTGGTTGTGTCTTCTAAGGGTATCGAGAAATTCTTCGGTGACACGCAGATTGTCGCCGACACCTCGAATGAGTGTGACGAGCTGACATACGTCCGCAACGTCCGCCGACTCGTCAAGAGCGATAGAAAGTGAAATGAAGTTTTCCGCTCTCTCCATTACTTGCTGCTCCATATCTGAGACCGTATCTTCGACTCTGTGAGCAACAATTTGAGGCGAAAGTGCTATTTTTTGCAAATTTTTCCATGGGGTCTGGTGGACAAATACAAGCCGCCGAGTCGACTAGGCATTCCTTGATGAGATTTCCAGCAGCAAAGGATTTCCCTGCTTTCCCAATTCTCAGCGATCATTTGTAACTTGCGCACTTTTCCCACCTGTTTCCTGCTCGTACCAGGCCAAAAAAGAACATACAATTAAATTTGTACAATCCCGTTTTTAAAACACTTTTATCACTTTAATAATTAATTGTTTCATTCATTGAAACTCAAATACAAAACTAACAAAAACGATTGGTTTTGGATGTATGTGATGTCCTTAGGTTAGTTCCGTTTAAGTAGTTCTAAGTTCTGGGGACTGATGACCTCAGATGTTAAGTCCCATAGTGCTCAGAGCCTAGTAAGCAGGAGACCCTAGTTCGAATACCGGTCTGGCACCAATTTTCATCTTTCCCAACCGATACAAATCAATGTCCACTGGCATCGAGTCTCATTAATTCCTTTGTGTCTTTACGCTATAGAATGTTTGTATTAATGCGTCTGAGTGAATTTATAGGGGTCAGTTGTAGAAATTAACGAGTTTCTAAAACGCAGAACATCGCCTCTGAGTAATGCGCCAGGTGGAGCCCCGCCGGTCTGTAATGAAGTGGCTTTTGTTTCGCTCCGCGGGCCCGCGTCCGCTGCCCGCGACGAGTATTGTCGAGCACAAAGGTTCGTCCTCGCCGTCTCTTTCATAAAACAGTCGCCCCGGCGCGGCGGCTCGGGAAGGAGGGACGCAGCACTGCGTCACAGGACTCGAGCGATAACTTAATTTCCTGTGCAGCCCCGCCGCCTGCCGCTAATATCGCGGGCGGCCCACAAAGGCGCGCTCCCGGCAATCGCGGATGCCTCCACTTCCGGCATCGTTTCTGCTACTGACGCAGGGCGAATTAAGGCGCGCAACCTCACATTCCATTCCATTCCATTCCACGGGCGATGACTCTGGATGCCGACGCATTTGTACTGCGAAAGACTGTAATCGCTTCTCTGACCAGCAAGATGAAGTCGCTTTTGAAAATACATTACGTCCTTTTCATTACGTTCCGCATGCATATCGAACATGAGATCTGAATAGCTTTGGGTTCCATAAACGCGAGGATGAACAGATACGTTGGCACTAAAACACGGCATTTTAAGAGCTTCCATTTCTCCTCACAGGGTATTTTCCGGTTGTGATAACAGAAAAGTGCAACGCCCCAAGGGCAGAAAACCCCAGTTAACAAACTTTATGGAAACTTCAAGTAGGGAAATGAGTCGTCTTGACAGTGACGGTGTAAGACGCGTATATTTCTATTATCTACTGTCAAGTCACAATTTATCAAAGATGTTTATATTTTATTAATATGATTAAGTAGGAACAATTGATAGTTGTCATGTTGGAAATAATTGTGGTAGCAGGGAATGTCTGCACCAAAGTATTGTTGACAAGAGAGACCGCAAATTGATATAATTTTGAAAAGGGCAGGAGAGACCGCGTATGCATACATTTTAAGAAAAGAGCGGGAAAGACCGCACATTGATACATTTTGTAATGGTAGCAGGGATTGTCTGCACCAGAAAGCATTGTTGGCAGGAGAGACCGCACTTTAGCGTTCGTAGGATGTCAGTAGTAAGCGAGAAGTGAAGCGAGTCGGTAGCAGGTCTGAAGCGAGGGGTTGAGAGGAGCGGTGTGCCCGCCAGCCACTAGCTATGATTTACAAGAGATTATAAACGGATCTGCAGAGACATCAGCTAACTATTATAATAAGAGGAACTAATATTATTGAATTAATTTTTTGAGAAACGCAAGACTACTGAAGGTATGTTTGCGCATTGCTAGTTGTAAGATTATTTAAAAAAGTAAGTCCCATTTGAACGTTTGTAAAATAATTTCATTCAGAATATAATCATCTTTTGCCAGCAATATTGCATTTCTAATTATAATCCATCCCAAAAACCATCAACGTAAAACTTTGCAAAATTTTATTGTTGTCAAGAAAAAGTTTAACTATGAATTACGTAACGTCAGTCAAATTAAAGAATAACGTCAGCTTTGCTAATAAATAATAACGTCAGCTTTAGTAATAAAAACAGTCACTTATGACAGCCCACCAGCAGTTAATATAGTAAACCAGATTAAGTATGTTCATGTCGCAGTACGATGTAGCACTCAGATGGCGATCCAGTAACAGTAAAAAGGTAAGGAACAGTTTTGGGTTATTGCAGGTAACGACTGATGGCCACGTCGACGACACATTCTATGTTTCGTCGAAATAATCCGAAAATCACTTTTAATAAGCAGCAATTAAATTTCTATGCGAAGATTGAGAAAGAGAATAAATTTCAAAGGAAAGATTTCATTTGTTATTATTAAGCAAGAGATAGAAATCCTAAGGGAAGGTTACATAGATTATTGTAAAAGGGAAGGTTAACATAAGAGGTATAGAGGAGACGGGAAGGTTTCAACGGTAACTATTGACGATGAAATCTACAGTTGTAATAGTTTCCTTAACACCTATATCATTCAAATACTGAAAATAGCATACAAAAAGGGGAGATAAAAGGAAAGGATTATCATAGATTCTTTATCAAACATCTATAGAATAAATTCAAAATCGTATGAACGAAGGTTAAATCCAAGAAAGTAAGCCGCGCGGGATTAGCCTATCGGTCTAGGGCTCTGCAGTCCTGGACTGTGCGGCTGGTCCCGGCGGAGGTTCGAGTCCTCCCTCGGGCATGGGTGTGTGTGTTTGTCCTTAGGATAATTTAGGTTAAGTAGTGTGTAATCTTAGGGACTGATGACCTTAGCAGTTAAGTCCCATACGATTTCACACACATTTGAACACAAAAAAGTAATTCAGTTAAAGATAACATTTACCATGGGAGAGAGTTGTAGCCGCGTCGAAAAGGAAATTCAATGCGACTACAATGCAGCTGGGATATGGAAATGTTCAGTAAGTTAGTTGCTCTTGATTCGCTATAGAGTATATTTGCGATAGTTGTCTGGACACGAACGCTATTAGATTGTTTCAGTTTAGGAAGTTTGGTAATTCGTGAGGTACAGACTGAAGTACTGCTCAGTCATTCGACTGATGAATGTTAATCTTTACCGTTCTCAACGCGACGGTATAGTAAGACGAGTGTTAGACTTTAATTGAGTGATACTGGTTTGTCGGACTTAGCCTTCGAACTGATGAACACTTACAAACGTTGAGAGCAATGGATCAACGACAGAAAAACAATTCGTAGTCTTGAGTAGGACACAATAAAACGAAGGCACGAAGAAAGAGAAGTACGCCGATTAGCCAAAAGTTGTCGTCAACGTCACGATTACTGAACTGAAGAGAAGTTAATCTTGAATGGCATATCGGTGTGCGTGTGTTGTAGGGACAAACAATTAATTACAGAAAGAACAATAAAATCTAAGTCAAAAGATAAAACTTACGTGTCGCCTAACTCATTAAACGGACAATAAAATGTGTATTAATGCAAGTTGATTGACTCTCTAAACATTGAAAGTGACTGAGTACATGAATAATGGACAGTGAAAAGTGATTAGTTTAAACCCGGCGTATTAAAGAAACATTTACTCAAACATAAATTATCTCTGGAGGTACGTCGGACCGATGTTAATAACTTGACGGAGCAACGGCATAGCAACAGAATAGTAGACAGTAAAACTTCATCCTCGCTATGTATGATGTGAAAAACGACCGTAATGATGAACTCAAGAATCAAGATTTTATTTCATCACGGAACTAACCGGACATAAAAATAACCCTAAACGATGGCAGTTACCAGTTCGCACAAGCTGAGAAGACTGTTGCGGACAGATAAGAGAATATTTCTAAACTACTCGAGTTGTGTTCTTACGAGAGTTACGCGTGCTGTTCCACGTCATACCGATGGGGACGAACAGCATTACGAGTCGCGTCCCCTCCCGGCGAGTGAAGAAGGAGTGAAAGGACGTCACAGAAGGAAAAATACAGGATGAGCATGAAGTTTTTCCATCACTACAAAAATTGATTTTTAAGCAACTATGCTAGATGCAGCCATGCGGTTTGTTACAAAACGCAGCTTAATTCATAAAGTTTTTTTATGGATACGGCTCCAAATGTGATGCGTCTGTTCACCGTAGAATGTCTGGAAGATACTCAGTTTCTCTCCGTGGCTTTGCTAACATCACTTCCGTCACGATCTCTATGCATCTCGTATTCATGATGCAAGAGTCTGCACATCAGGAATTGGTAAACTAACGTTTAACCCATAACGTGACTTCGCAAAAAAACCTTGGGGATTGTATCTAGTGAACATGGTTGCCATGTTGTTGGACTGTATCTCCCGCTTCGTCGGTCCAAAAAGGTTTCATTCAAGAGCTGGCGAACAAGTATCATTATGTCCTTGGTAAAAAATCCTCCACGCTAAAACACTTTTGTTCGCCGAAGTGACATGACGGAAGTCGCTATACTGCAGGTGGGTTACAATAGATTTTTGTTGATAACGAATTTGACGGTGAAATACTATTAATGAAGGTGGATTTGATAGTAACTGAAATTATTTAATTTTTTACTGATATTGGCTCTGAGGAGGAACACAAAAGGTAACATATTGACGAAAACAAAATACGAGAAAAATCAAATTTAGATAGAAGTTTACCGAAATGAGGACCTAAGATAACCACAGTAAATGTTAAAAATTTGAAATAGTAAGATAAAGCAATCATACGAGGAACAGGAAAAATTAATCAAGATAGAAGATTGTATGAATGCAGAGTCTCGCGGCTATAGCATTCAATTAAATGTTCTCGTGTTTCCAACCGCGTCAATTGCTTAAAACTATACGAGCTTTCGGCCAAGCACTCCTTGGCCATTGTCACTACTGTTTCCGAGTCTTAGACCCACCATAATGTATACATGATATCTGAAGTAAAACAACAGTTGTAACCCACACCGTCAAACAATTAAGAAATTAAAAAGATGTTCCAGCCCAAACAACAAGTAGTCATACACGTACCGCAATTGGACTGTCAAATAATATCCCAAATAGTGGCTGCAAGAAACTTCAACTTACAATCGCGGCCTCTTATGCCAAAATTGCCACTGGGAATCCGTGTGGTGCATAAGAACCTAGCCACCATAGGACATTAGGTGGAAGTCACACGCTAGAAAGTAAACTAAGTAATGACCCTGCGCTGCAGAGAGCTCAAATCAGCTTTCAGCCTGGCGAACCGTGTGTTGAGACAAGAGGTAGATCTTTGTCTGCTAGTTGCTAGGAACCCTGGGATCTCATCATTTCATTCGATTTCTTAGCTTCTAAATGTTACAATTTAGTTTTTTTCTAAATTTCTTAAACGTTTAATGGAGCAGGTTACAACTGTTGTATTACTTCAGATTTCAAATATGCCTGATGGTGACGGACGCTAAGACACCGAAACCGTAGTGGTGAACAGCGACTTCCGCCGTGTAAGACTTCGGTCAGTAAAAGAATTGTACAACTGTGGTGGATTTGTTTACCGTGAAAATGTTACAGAACAGTCGTGGATGTCCCACAAATAAAAACTTATAATAAATAACATCATCTTGTAGGAATATTAACCTCGCTTAAAATTCCTGTAGTTGAGGCGCAAACTTAAGTTACAACATACCGAAGTAAACTGTTGCAGAGACGACAGGCTTACTGAAAAAGCACAATCCGATAACTGTGTTGTCCATTAAGCTGTACTACGCATTCTCTTTAAGGCTGTCCCTTATCTGCTTGGTTCTTTGACCCCCAGATCCTAATATATGCCTGTTTAATTTCAGAGTTGTGAAAAGTCGGTTCACCGAAAAAAAAACTTTATTAAGGTAGTCATTGTCGGCATCACTTCGTTCTCGCATGTTCCTCGCAAAAATTTTGCAAGAGTGGGCTTATCGACTAGCTGCAGAGCTTGCAGAATTTTCATTTTGTATGCATGAAAATTCCCCTGTTCGTGTAAAACCTTGATCACAGTGCTCTGAGGTACACCTGCTCCTCTGGAATCACGACACGTCTATTTACACGCACTGCCCTGATATTCTGTACGCATGGTATCAACAGTGTCGTCATTGACCCCAGCACTAACGTTTCTTCCCTTGCCACCAAAACTGTCAGTCCCGTTTAACTTCTAATACCATCGTTTGACGCTGCTCACATCTAGCAAATCTCTATCATAGCCTTTTCGGAACTGTTGCTGAACTGTAATAAGCGACCGCTTTTCATGAACCATTATATGCATTGCACATTTTGCTGCATGGACGCCACTGTGTTGGCAGCTCTCCTGATTTCTGAATCGAAAGACAAGAGATAAGAAATCAGATGCTGTCAAGAGCACATGCCGTAAAAACTTCAAGAGTTAAGCTACCATTTGCAGAAACTGCATCGAAATGCGGAAGTGTATCCATAAAAACATACTCATTCTGTATACTACATCCTTTTCACCATTAAATTCGGCATGAATATGGTAATATTAGAACCGCAGAACTGTTGAAGTTCAATAAATACGAGGACTAGCTGATACATCTTTTTTTTCCGTGGATGTGATAAAAAAAACTGTTAAGAATGGCAGCGAAAGTAATACTGACTCAGAAACGACAGAGTCAAAAAGAGAGAAAATTTCAAACTTACCGATAATGTGCCGGTGACGTTAATCATCCAAGGAGGAACCTTTGTCGTATTGGCCGAAAAATGTCAAACAACAGATAAATTTTTACCATGGAGGCCCCGTTGAACACTGATAGTTGCTTCGTACACTAGAGTTGCTATACGGTTCAGAAAGAAGGACCCAAGTGTGATCATGTCAGGTGAACCTTTCTCTCCATGCCAAATGAAAGGTCTGACACGGGTGTTCGCGACTGTGATTTGCAAAGAGAAATAATGCTCCATATTGGAATTACCTGGGTGCGTGAAGATTGAAGTACTATATCTTTTGACAACACGGAGACTAAGTGTCTCAGATTTGCGTAATACAATGAGAGCAGCCGTTACGTAGCAGACAAAAAAATTTTCCATACTCAGGAGACATCGCACTAGTACCGCGTAACACCGTGTGCAGCTTTGATAACGGGCTGTATGTTACTAGGATGAGATTCCAAATGTTTCGTCAAGAATTCGGTAGCGAGCTTAAACCAATGATTACATGCCACAGATCTTCCAAATCTACAACTGAAACAAAACGACATTTTACATATCATGACATGTGTGCCGTCACAAGACATCACTCAGCTGTGAAAGTTTGAATAGTGGCTTGAACAAGGTTTCGGGTTCGGTAGTGTGACACCATGAGGGCTCTATCAGGGAGGGGCCCTATTCTGTATCGTTCATACCGATCGGTGTAGTACGTTAGTCTCGGTAGTGACGTCATTTTCGGTTCTTTATCGAAATATCCTATTCAGTAAGCTTCTGAGACTTATTACCGAATGGTCCTCGCACCGATTTTACGACAATTGTACCGAGAGGTTTTGGATTTCATGTGGCCCTGCCGATCGGTGACCTGTGGTTTATGTACACCTATAATTTGTTATTTTAAACAAATTTAGCGGTTTTAGTGTTGGGTTTAGTGATTGTGTTACTAAAGTATCACCAGAGGACGCATCTGGTTGGAAAGTAAGTTCAAAATAGACTATTTTCCTTTTTTACAAATATGGTTAGTTTAGGTTGTTACTGTGAATGATTACATAAAAAAACGTTTTCGGTCAATATTCTCTCAAAATACTTGTTATTTTTATGCAAATAAGAGTTTAAAGATCATTGGCTCTGCTTACGTATATTACATGAGTGCGAACTGACGTTACTAGTGACTGTACTTTTTTCCACAAATGGTTTAGTTAGTAACAATCAAAACGTGTTTCCAACTTTCAAGTAACAATGGAAAGCAATTATGTGAAGTCTGGCATTGGAAAGCTTCCAAACTATCACGGATTTCTGACTCAAGCAGCACCGTTTGGCAACGAAGTCAGCCTACGTTCCTTTGCACAATAGTACAAGATTTGAGCTGTATGTTTCTGTTGTTTGGCGTCGCCAAGTGTGTTTTATCACTTTTAATTGTCAGTTGAAAGTTGTGTACTACTTTGAAATGTTATGACCAATAAAGATTTTTTTATGTGGTTAGCGCTCGGGAATGCCGCAGGAAGGGACACGAGTTCGCGGATGGAGGGATGAGAAAATTTTTTTTCCTCTTCATATATGCAACACGTTCTATGACAATGTTATTCGTGTAAGTGAAGATTTTTCTGCAACATTTGTTACTACTTACATGTTAGAGCGCACTTCCTCAGTAATGATTTCGTGATTTCTGTGTGTTTAAAAATCGAAATATGAAATTGCTGTGAGTGAAACAACCGACAGTGACCTTTATATTTTTTCTTGTCAGAAATAATTCACCATTTTTTCCGAATGTGTAGCAATTTCCGAGTATGCAGTTAGATAGGAATCTAAGAGCACAACTTAAAATACTAGGAATGTAACTGGCAGAAGTCATCTTCATAACCTTGCTTGTCACAAGTATTTATCTGCGATCGAATCCTCAACAACAGTAGACGGAGATGAAAGATCTCCGCCGTAATATTTTTAGAGTGTAGCACCACATACGAAACATTTTCATTCATGAGATGCATGTTATAAACTTCGACGAACTGCAAGAGCTCTCGAAAATGCGTTTTTCAGTTGTTTTTTTTTTCGAAGACACAAATCGTTGAGGTATCATATAGGCAAGGGGGCCACTTAATCATTTGGATCTCTTGGAGCGAGTTATAACCACATTCTGTTTGTCTTCTTACTCGTTGAAACTCTCAGAACCATTTTTCGGGTGTTTTCATAGATGTATTAGTACAATGTGGTACTACATACTATTTCTAACTCATTTTCCGAAACGTAAAATCAAAAACACGATGTCAGTGTGAATGAGAATAAGATGACATAATGCGGCATTTACGACAATCTGCAGAATACAGTCAGATACGCTATCTTTTCGGTACTTGGAAGAACAGCGAGCCTGTGTCGTCTGCTAGCCACTCTGTGTTCGTGGGGCTGCGCGCGCTGCAGTGCGCATGCGCGGATCTGCGGCCGCTTGCTTTTGATTGGCTTGCACGACGCGAACCGACAACAGTGCTTCGGTTCTCTAGACCCGAACGGTATCGCTTCCGAAATGCATACTGAATAACGCACGGACTCTCATTCGAGTACTAGACCGAGTTGCTCTCGGTGCGGCACACAGTTTTAATCTGTCAGGAAGTTTCATATCAGCGCACACTCCGCTGCCGAGTGAAAATCGCATTCTGCACACACCAAATGTTGATGGACCAAGTGTTTTGTTTTTATCCACTTCTTTGTGCAAGCGTGACTTTTTAGCTGGCGATTAGCGCATATTCCTGAAATTGACTTTCCTTTGGTTTGTAATCGATACTTCCTTCTTAAACAAAATGTTGTGTGGATATATTTCATCAGTTTACACTTTTTTGCAGATAACAGCGCAATTTTGCAAGTCGTTGCCGTGAAGTTGTAGACCCAACGATATGTGAAGAGGATTAAATGCCGTGAAACATAGTGTTCGCACAACAGTCGTTTGGTTGATCTCTCTCATACTTCCGAAATGCCTCTCTGTGAAATTTGCATTGCGTGTTACTGCTGGTAAAATGTTAGTTCCATTTCTGTCATCATTTCCTCATTTTTCCTTGGTGTATTTTATTTTGAGCAGTCCAATTTCTAGAACTTTTTTATCTGCATCTACATTTATACACCGCAAGCCACCCAACGGCGTGTGGCGGAGGGCACTTTACGTTCAACTGTCATTACCTCCCTTTACTGTTCCAGGAGTGTATGTTTCGCGGGAAGGACGACTGCCGGAAAGCCTCCGTGCGCGCTCGAATATCTCTGATTTTACATTCGTGATCTCCTCGGGAGGTAGAAGTAGGGGGAAGCAATATATTCGATACCTCATCCAGAAACGCACCCTCTCAAAACCTGGACAGCAAGCTACAGCGCGATGCAGAGCGCCTCTCTTGCAGAGTGTGCCACTTGAGTTTGTTAAACATCGCCGTAACGGTATCACGGTTACCAAATAACCCTGTGACGAAACGCGCCGCTCTTCTTTGGATCTTCTCCATCTCCTCCGTCAACCCGATCTGCTACGGATCCCACACTGATGAGCAATACTCAAGTATATGTCGAACGTGTGTTTTGTAAGCCACCTCCTTTGCTGATGGACTACGTTTTCTAAGGACTCTCCCAATGAATCTCAACCTGGTACCCACCTTACTAACAATTAATTTTATATGATCATTCCACTTCAAATCGTTCCGTACGCATTCTCCCGGATATTTTACAGATGTAACTGCTACCAGTGTTTTTTCTGCTATCATATATTCTTATAATAAAGGATTCTCCTTTCTATGTATTCGCTATACATCATATTTGTCTATGTTAAGGGTCAGTTGCCACTCCCTGCACCAAGTGCCAATCCGCTGCAGAGCTTCCTGCATTTCGCTACAGTTTTATAATGATGCAGCTTCTCTGTATACTACAGCATCATCCGCGAAAAGCAGCATGGAACTTCCGACACTATCTATTAGGTCATTTATATATATTGTGAAAAGCAATGGTCCCATAACACTCCCTTGTGGCATGCCAGAGGTTACTTTAACGTCTGTAGACGTCTCTTCATTGAGAACAACATGCTGTGTTCTGTTTGCTAAAAACTCTTCAATCCAGCCACACAGCTGGTCTGATATTCCGTAGGCTCTTACTTTGTTTATCAGGCGACAGTGCGGAACTGTATCGAACGCCTTCCGGAAGCCAAAAAAAAATATTCATCTACCTGGGAGTCTGCATCTAATATTTTCTGGGTCTCATGAACAAATAAAGCGAGTTGGGTCTCATACGATTGCTGTTTCCGGAATCCATGTTGATTCTTACAGAGTAGATTCTTGGTTTCGAGAAACGACATGATACGCGATCAAAAGCGAGACTGGCAGTCTTCACCAAATCAGATAGCTGCCAGAAGCCAGAGAGGATTACCTCCGATCCATAGCGACACACATAATTGGTGCCGACATGAGCGACCACCTGCAGATGGGTGCACCCTGTACCGTTCACGGCATCCGGAAGGACCCTTTCCACATCTGGAATGACTCCCCCCGGTATGCACACAGAGTGCACATTGGTTTTCTTCCTCTCTCTTGCTGCCATATCCCTAAGGGGCCCCATTACGCGCCTGACGTTGGAGCTCCCAACTACCAGTAAGCCCTCCCTCTGCGACCGCCTGGATCTTGCAGACTGAGGGGCAACCTCTGGAACAGGACAAGCAGCCATGTCCGGCTGAAGATCAGTATCAGCCGGAGACAGAGCCTGAAACCGGTTCGTTAGACAAACTGGATAGGCCTTCACTTCAGCCCTCCGGGATGTCTTTCGCCCCCTGCCATACCTCGAGACGACCTCCCACTCTACCATGGGTGAGGGGTCAGCCTCAATGTGGGCTATAGCCCGGGCAGCCACAGCCGTATTCCGATCGGGGGATGCGTGGGAGGAGCTGGCCGTCCCTGACAAACCCCCATCCGGACCCCCACAGTAATGCCCATGGCAACAGCCTCAAGCTGTGTGACCGAAACCAACACTGCCTGAAGCTGGGAGCGAAGGGATGCCAACTCAGCCCGCATCCGAACACAGGAGTTGCAGTCCCTATCCATTCTAAAAACTGTTGTGCAAAGAACGTCTGAAGTAATCTACAGAGAGCACAAACAATTCGACACAAAATTTAAACGGTTATTAAAGTACAAGACTGCCTAGTAAATGCAGTGATGCTGCTACTTGCACACTGCTGACACACTGCTCGGCGGCGGAAGGAGACTAGGCGAGTTTACACTATTCAGATACTAAAACGCGATGCTACAACTCGCAAATACTATAATATGCCCGAAATGTATGAATTAAACAAAGCAAGTAGCCAAAAAGAATACAACCGAAGCTCTTAACAGTTTGGTACATTCGCCCTAAATGATATTCACTTTTTCGGCTTCGGTATACACTGGAATGTCCCAATACCTTTAGGAGAAAGTTACCTGATTGATACAACAGCAGAACACAGACTGATGGGTTTCAAGGCGTACAGGAACCGTACCTGAGTTTCGTGTTTGCTTACATTTGGTATAACAGGGCTGGCGGTTCTGGAAACTCTTCTCCAGACGGCGTGACAGTGGTTTACTTCACTATCATCTTGATACGACTGGATCATGCCCCATAGTTCATCACTATGAATTTGAAATCCTCAAAGGTGTGCTTTAAGTTCTGGAAAGAGATGAAAGGCGGATAAGGACAAGTGTGGACTATATGGTGGATTATCGGTGACAGAGAACCCAGAGCGTCGCGCTGTTGCTGATGTCGCAACGTTCGTGTGTGGTCTGACATTGCCATGCTGAAGGAGAGGGTGCTCCATGTATGGAAGAACTCTTCGAATTTGAAACTCTACTATAAGATGCTGTTTCTCACGGACCGACATAGTTGCGTTACACAACGCCATGTTTCACGCTGCAGTTCGGATCCTTCTAGCGGCAGAGGACTGTAAATACGTAGACGTGAAGAATAAATATGTTAGAATGTTAATAATGCTTGTTTAATTAAAAAATATTTAAGAGTTTTCACATACAAAGTTCGATGGCGTTACTTTCCAGCACGTCCTCCTAGAAACTCATTTTTGGGACCAAGAGGAGGAGCGTTCACCAGATTCATCTGTCTGGGCAGTAGTTCATACCGAGCAGGTTATTTTTCCAACAACAGTGGTGTTTTTTGTCTCTACCGTCCCACTCACATTGAAAGTGGCAATGCTTACTGTACCCAAACTGCGTGCCGAGAAGAACTACTACTGATGACCGTATGGTTTTACAAGTGCACCGAAGTATCCACAATCTAACGGATACGTCCAAACGTGACAACCAACCACTACTTTCAGTCACCTCTGATAGTTCTAACTGTTCTATTTTTATCTCTCCACTTCGCAGTTGCACTGAGCATGTGAACGGAAACCACAGTCTATGTTGTGTAACCACACTTACTGTGATCTGTCCTAATGCGGTTCAGCCTCAAAATGGTTTGGCGCGGCAGTTGAAATCCCTCAAACTTCTTTGTTGGATCTTAAACCAAGTGACAGTTACTTGTAGGTCACGTCGAAGGAACTGATAGTTTCTAGGTCAACCCAGGATAGTTTGTGTAGTTTCAGACGAGTTGTTCGTGAATTTAATAAGGCATACAAGAGAAAGCTCTTATGAGAAGTGATCTTCGCCAGGGAGTTAATCTTAGCTGTGCAGCTGTCACAGGCAAATATAGATTTTCGCTTGCAGTGGAGTAATGTTCGACATGGATGGAAACTTGTCAGGATGCGCCGTATTAAAAGTCAGCCGTGATCTTCAAGTGTTTCATTATTCCCAACTACAGAGCCGCGTTCCTCTGTCTGCGTCATAGTGTCTCCCGATGCCAAAGACGCCACTTTGCAGTCTGAAAAACAGCTTGCTGTGGAACAGCTACCTCAGCGACCCGTGCAACGTACTGCAGCATGGCGGCCGTGTACAGCTATCCGTGCTTTGACGACGTCAGGATGCACCGGCAGCCGGCTCAGCGGCCTTCGCCCCCTTTTCCTCGGCGCCCCTTGGCGGCAGCCGCAGGGCGGCCCGCTGCGTGCTTCTTCACCGTTGTGGTTAAGATCGCGGGCGACAACAAGTGCCTGCAATCCTACGTCCAAATCTGCAGTCCTCACCTCGAGATGCCTCCGGAGTTCCTTGAGACAACAAAACCGCCGGAGGTAGCAAGCCGTCGACTGGCCTGCCGCTGGCTGGCCTCAGAGGGTCGAACCAGTGACCCGCCATGGACTGGAATGCTGGCGCCCCATCTGCTGCTGTGTGTAGCTGGTGGTGTGACACGCCCTGCCGTCCAGGAGAGCTGCCACACTTGAATCCCCCTCGTTAGAAAACCGGCACCTATTTATATTTGGCTGTGTGCATCTGTTTTGCTAACGCGCCACTCCGAGTCATGTACTCTTAACACCTAGGATGGGCCAGTGGGCCCCCTCTGCCTGTAACTTGCGCCGTACAAACCGCTGCGTTTACTCTTGTCAGCGGTTCTACAGCCCTGTCGTCTCCATTCTACTTCGCAACCGCCGGTAAGCGTAACTTGCTGCCAACAGGCCCATGCATGGCTGTAACTTGTGCGCTCAGAAATATTGCACCGAATCTAACATTTTCCTATCTTAAACGGTGGTGCCGCTACAGCTGCTTTCCGCCTTAGATCTTGCGGAGCAATGTTAATTAAGACACATAACCACCGAATGAGAGTAGATCTAACAGTAGCACTGAGAGTTATCATCGCTTCATTTAACTGCACACCAGTCTTTGTCAAGTGGGCGTCGTTTGCCCATACAAGAACGCAATATTCACCAGCAGAATATACAAGAACGCAATATTCACCAGCAGAATATACAAGAACGCAATATTCACCAGCAGAATACACAAGAACGAGTGCAGCAGAGCGTGAGGCTTCCGGCAATCTTGCTAAGTAGATTCACTCCTGAGCCGAGTTTCTTAGATACCTTGGTGCACTGTTGCTTGAATGCTGAGGACTGATGTACAGAGATTCCTACATATTTTGGAGTGTAGTTATGCAGTACATCGATTCCGTCGAAAGTCGCATGTACTTTTAGTTTGGGCTTCCTTATTATTTAGATGGAGTACGGTACCGTCATTTTAATTTGGTTTACAGTAAGGTCTCCTTTTATCGAAGTAATCACTCTGTTTCAATGGATTACAGCACATAATGGATTACAATACATAAAGCCCTACTGTGGAAGATTAATGCTAAGTGTAGGGAATGTTTCCCTATTTAATACTAAACATACACAACTCTGTTGGTGTTTTTATGTCTATCTTCAGATCGTTGTATTGCACTTAGTCATACAATAACATGTCACAGTTACTAAACTATCAAATGCAATGCGGCGACCTGAAGAGAGTCATAAAATACAGAGTCGCTCTTCTACGTCCGTATACTGGATTTGCGTGGAGTTTGTGACTGAGGCGTCATCGATATACAGGTTAAAGAGGATGGGAATGTTTCCCTATTTAGAGTCCTCCGTCTAATAGTTTGTCCTTTCAGGAACACATTCAAGTGACAGTGAGAGAGAATGTTGCTCACTAGAAAAGCCACCTTTTGGCACGGAATGATTTCCACAAACTTCGACATATGGTTCAAATAGCTCTGAGCACTATGCGACTTAAAGTGTGCGGTCATCATTCCCCTAGAACTGAGAACCATTTAAACCTAACTAACCTAAGGACATCACACACATCCATGCCCGAGGCAGGATTCGAACCGTGGCAGTCACGCGGTTCCGGACTGAAGCGCCTAGAACCGCACGGCCACGACGGCCGGCAAAACCTCGACATAAATCCCACTCTTCACATAGCTACATATATTGCCGTAAGATCCAGAAAACCTGCAGCTGATTTGAGACCCCCACGCTTTTCCTGGGGAAAGCAAATCAAAGACTGCAATTTACTGGTAGCACACTAATAAAAACCAACGGGTGTGCTAACGAGACTATCTTCATTACACTTGTCCATCCTCCTCTGGAGTACTGCAGCGCGCTATGGAATCCCTACCACATGAGGCTAACGGAGGGCATCGACAAAGTTCAAGGAAGGGCAGTTCATTTTTCATTATCTCGAAACAGTAGAGTGTGTCGGGGATACGATACGCAATCTTGAGTGTAAATCATTAAAACGGCGTTTTTCGTTGCGGTGAGATCTTTTCCATGAAATTTCAGATGGGCGTTTGATTTTCTTTTCCTTCCAAGAAAACTTTCACCTTCAGGAAATCTTAGTGCTTAATGTGCTTTCAAACAGTAAAATTTATGAGCGCTCCACTGTTATGTTGCCAGACATCCATTTTGTTTACAGTGTTAGCAACAAAGACAAAAGATGTACAAGACAAACTGACGGTAATTTACCTTACCTCACTCGTGATCCAGATCTTCAGCAACGTCAGTTCCACGTTTCTTATATGCAGCCGGGAGCAATCCTGTTTCGCCATAGCTGGAGTGTACCCCAGCTACATCTTTCATGGAGTTTGACACACGTCTCCAAATAACAATCCGCTCAAATCCTAAAATCGTGATGCGGCCCTAAATTAAGTGTAAACCATTTCCCACAGTGCACACTCTCGGAATTAACTCCGGCCAGGTAAGAGTAGTGCAGGTCCTACGCTGCACCGACTCCACGTATCTCTAGAACATTACAGATATCAGATGATGCAGGGTTCTCGACAATTCGGTAGATAAAATCTATATTTCGCTCCATAAAAGACGCACGCTCGATGTATTTCGCTCACAACGGGTCTTGGAAAATACCGATATTCATTATCAGCTATTACTCTGTGATAAGTAAAATTCTTTATTTTAGTAGGTCACAATACATTAAAATCTACTGAAGTAAATCAAGTTGTCGCTAATTGATAAAACCAAATACGTGAAGAATATTAATATTTATTCGTCGTAGACGGCTGAAGTGCCCGAGCGGTTCTAGGCGCTACAGTCTGGAACCGCGCGACCGCTATGGTCGCAGGTTCGAATCCTGCCTCGGGGATGGGTGTGTGTGATGTCCTTAGGTTAGTTAGGTTTAAGCAGTTCTAAGTTCTGGGGGACTGATGACCTCAGAAGTTAAGGCTCACAGTGCTCAGAGCCATTTTATTCGTCGTATTTGCAATATATTTTGACTCAGAATTATTAATGTCATTCGGATTTACTTTTCGAGTAATAAAATATTAAATATTGCATGTAAAACATTATCAATAAAAGATTCATCACTCAGCCATCGATTAACGTTCAATACATCACAAGAATGTACTGTACTTAGGCGGTAAACAGCCTACTGGTACGTATGAAAGTGTTACGTTATTTAATAAAGGTATGCCAGCAAATGTGGAGAGAAGTGAACTGATTCAAGATTATTATAACATTGATTTCACTCTTTCTTTCCTTTTAATTTTAATAATGCTCAGCGGCAGCTTTAAAAAAGGAAAACCACCGGTTGACCAAGTATGACAGATGCAGCCTTAGAGAGCGTGAGGCAAAGTTTCTTACACGGTCAAAAAACTAGAAAAGAACGGTTCATGCAAGCCACGAACTTGACCGCAGCTATGTGGAAGAACTTGTTATTCCAGGTAGATTTCAAACCTTACCGTCTGCAGCTGGTGCGACAGTTAAAACCAGAAGATTGTGGCGGTGACTTCAGTTCTGCACCACGATGCAGGAAGCACTTGAGGATGAAACTCTTCGCCTCCAGGTTGATATTCAGCGACGAAGTAGCCTTCCATTCATCTGGAAGGTTAATCTCCACGGTGTAAGAGTGAGTTGAAAATCCTCATCAAATTGAGTCGCGTGAATGAGATTCGCTGAAGGTTGATGTTTTCTGTGCTGTGTCACAGACGAAGCTGTATGGCCGTTTTTCTTCTTTTACCTTATTGTGCTGCAGCTGACCGCTGATTCCGAGAATTTCGTTGCCCAAAAGGACGGGTAACCCGCTCGCCGAAGCGTCAATGTTCGTCGCAACGTAAAGGACGAACTACAGCATCGTTGGTTTGGATGTAGTGGTGAAGATGATGTGGCTCACCTTCGCTCCCCTGGTCAGTGCAAGAGGAATGAAGTCGGGAACTGGTCCAGAAAAGAGTCAGCAATAACGAGATAAAGTTAACAGA
The DNA here is from genome assembly GCF_023897955.1 of Schistocerca gregaria. Taxonomy (NCBI): domain Eukaryota; kingdom Metazoa; phylum Arthropoda; class Insecta; order Orthoptera; family Acrididae; genus Schistocerca; species Schistocerca gregaria. Next base: position 187,245,179 of record NC_064921.1, read on the forward strand.
TGGGGTGGAAGAAAGAAATCGTACCGGCGAAGATGCAGGCCATGTCACAGCTGTATTTCAATTGTGAAATGGTGGCAGGTGTGAGATGTGATTTATCTGGGGGAGCATTAAGGACCTTGGTTGCCTACAGCCACTGCCAAGAACATTGGAACATCTGAGAGGATGCATCAATGCTGATACGATCATCACTGACAGGATGTTGCTACGTAAGTTATGGACCGACCTTAACTACCACAAGACCGCGTGTCGTGTGGCCAGAGAGATACTCATAGAGCATTTGTAGAGTGCAAAATGCAGACTTAGTGAGTTTCCGGTTCTGTTCATGCATGCCATATTTATACATGTAAAACAATGGAAAATATAGAGCTTTGAAAACAAATGAATCATTTATAGTAGCCCTGCGTTAGCACTATCATAATGAATATTACTATTATGAAGTATATGGTGGTTCAATTAGCGACAGTGTTGTTACTATTGTCTTGAGTAATTTCCTCATTTAGTTTCTGCCATTCTTAGTAATGGCATATTGATAGAAATGTTTGAGAGCAGTGCAGCAGGAACGAAATCTGGAAGTGGTATAGAAAAGTGTTAGCAATAACAAGTTACTGTCCACAACTGGGATGGAAGAAAGAAACCAAGCTAGATATGTATAAGAAAACCGCGGATCGCGTTGATAAACTTATAGAAATTTTGGTTAACTATTAGACATAAGGAAGACAACTGATACGCACTGCGATGAAAGATACGGCAATGATCAACAGGTAAAACTTCAAATTCTAGTTGAAAGCCAGTTACTGAATAGTTCGTTTCAGAGTCGTATTCATGAACAAGAGAAGGAAATGTAGAAAGACTTAGTGTTATGCAAAGGTACGGCGAAGATGCAGACCATATCAAAGCTTGTATTTCAACTGTATTCGAGATAAGAAGAGGCTCTTGAGAACACCGGTGAGTAGAGAATGATAAGGAAAATAGGCAACGTGACCGAACAACCGAACGACACAGAGGAAGGGCGGGCGTAACGGCCACGCTACTGTTTGGCGATTCTCTTAGCTAAACTTTAGTACATGTAGCAGCTGCAAAGTCACGGGATGTGGAGTCAGTCTATCCTTGTCCCTGCTTGATTTTTATCATTGTCTCTGGATAAAATAAAAATGCCTAAAAATCTTCTGCACTAATAATAAATCTCTGGAACTGTCTTGCCTGTCTGTTTGCCTGTTCGAACAGGTTTCTCCAAAACTACTCGATGAATTTTCATGGGGCTTTCACAGGTAACTTGAGCATAGTTTGGGGCATCGTGAAGGCTCTAGTTCTTCAAAATCGGATCACGAAAAAAAAGATATCTTGATTTAAAGTTTTACTAAAGTCAGCTAGTCGTTGCCTTTTTGAACACGCCAATCTCCAAAAATTCTAGACGAATTTTCAGGGAATTTTTCGCAGGTAACTTGAGTATAGATTTTACCACTGTGTAGTCTTTATTTCATCAAAATCTAATCACGGAAGAATACATCGAACTCAAAGTTTTATCTAGAACCGAAGTATCTCTATGTTTGTCTGTCTGAACACGATAATCTCTTTCAAGGGGTTATCAGAGGTAACTTGAGCATAGCTTAAGGTGACGTAAAGCTTTTTCTCCATTAAAATCAGATCATAAAACAGAAGATAATAAATGAAGGTCACATCCATATTAATATTATAAATGGGAAAACAAACTTGTTAGCTATGTTTTCACGCTGAAATTTGCTATGCAGTTAGCTTGAACCCTGAGGAAGAAAGTAGGCTAGTTTAGAAAGTGTGCAGTACATGATACTTATTGCAAAAACAGGCTTGAAGTCTGAAGGGATACCGCAATCACTGGTTATACAATGTTACTTTGTAATCCGTCTTGATTGCAAAAATATTTATTCACATGACCGGTTTCGGTTCCTCTAGAACCATCTTCAGATCTGCAATCGGTTATAGGAGTAACCCGTCCACACACAGCAGCCTTCACATGTTGCGTCACATTCTAGAGGAACCGAAACCGGTCATGTGAACAAACATTTTTGCAATCAAGACGGATTATAAGTAACAAGATACTTATTGATTTGAGGGATATTATGCGAATTAGAAAAAAATTATGTACTCTTTGAAAAAGCTATTAACTCTTCGACATTTAATCTTTGTCATATTTGTCAAAACGCTTTTCTTGGTTGATGGTGCTTTTAGGGTACGATTCAAAAATTATGAATTCAGTGCTATACGGCCTTGCGACGATACATAGCGGTTACTGCTGAGTAGTATTCTTCCTAATGACATCCCTCACGAACAAACCAGTTGCTTGTTTACCTTTAGTTACTCGTACTTTAGGTACTTGGGCTCTGCACGGCTCTGTTTAAAAATAATAGCTCGATGTAATCGTAGGGTCGAGTCACGTATGCCTTCTTTCAAGCCCCACAGCTAATTCTCTGCAAATAATAACCTGTAGCTGTGATACTGCACTCAAATAGTCTATGCTTTGGCTAGAACTGCAAGTTAATAAAATACACGGAACTATGACATAGAAGTAAACTGAGTAATTTAATAATAAGGGTTCTGTTCTAACGTCTGTAAGTAATGTAGACGACAGAGAATTACGCTGAGAAATGTTTATTCAAAGAAGGATATCTCTAACACGCGAAAACTAAGTTCATTTCGTATTCACAATAAACGAAATATTCACCAGCTCAAAACAGTTCAGAATTTAACATAATAATTTACTTATTGACACATGCGATACAGAGAAGAATAACACATACTTGTCTACCGTCAGTTCCTTAACACAAGCGGAATAAATTAGTCTTACTCTAGAGCACACTCAGATGTTTACAAATATAAAGTGCCCCAAAAATAGCATAATAAATAGAATACACTACGTGCATGATAGAACAATAGAGTATGTTACTTTGTGTTGGTTTACGAGACACCATGTACCTCCCAGGATATGACATTTTCAGCTGAAATTTTCTAAAGGTAAGAAAAAAAATATAAAATTATGACTTATTAATTAAATTCCAAATAAATACACAAGTTTCAATAAACTCTCGAGTCAGCTCTTTCTTTTCAAAAGCTTTTAGCACTTTTGCTCTCAGTTGATAGCTACTTTTGGTTTTAACCACTACATTGTAACACAGACACAGCACATGGTTGGTTTCTGAGGCATCGAAGTTTACATGGGCCGCAGTCCAGCCGCTCTGATGAAATTCATGATGCTTTTGGCCACAATCTACACCGCAACAACGTCAATGCTGAAGGATGATAGCTGTCGAAATACGGCAGTTTTTTAGTTACCAGTACTCATATCTTCCCGAATCCCCATGGATCAGGCACTGAACGCCCTCCCCAGTGAAACCTATCGGTTCACAAACAGGATAGGCTAAAAAAACTTATTTATAGTATAGGCAAAACACTTTATTCAGTTCGACGTTTCAAACACTCTGTCCACGTTCCCACTAGAAAACATGTCTTATGCTTTGAAATGTATTCGACACCACAAATCAACTAACACTTTATAATTTTTCTATAATTTTACTGCAGTCTAATTAAAAACTTGAAAACTAATACTGCCCTGTGCACTAATTGGCCATTTGGTTTTCATTGTGACTCAGGGAAAACTGGATCATAAATTCAGCAAATTTGCACATTTATTCACACTAAAACACAATTCACTCTGATTTTATCCCCATACTTTTACATGAATGAATCCATTCAAAACCCTTCCAAAACAACATACGTCATATAATTAACCTACTTAATATACCCCCAAAAACTTAGCTTATATTCTGCATAAAACCGCATTTTCTGCCTTCACACACAATTAAAATTTTAATAAGGTATGATGACCTCCACGCTCCAAATTTTGTGCGAAACAACAATTACAAATAAACTACATTTAATACATGAGAGACATCCAAAATACTACAAGTAACGCATTTAATTAACTCCTTGAAGTTTCTCCAATATCTTGTGTGCAGTACAGTTTATTCTTCTTTTTCATGAGTAATTAAATTATATTCTGCTGACCTCCAAGCACAAAGAATTCCTTTTCCTATTCTTTCAGTTCTAAGGAGTGTGAATAATATTCCACAAGACCTTCGACAAGAACTTGTACTATGGTTTCTGATTTTCTCATTAATGAACTATTGTCATTGCTTGTTTCTACATTTTGTTACTATATTTCCATTTTGCCATAAAAAGGATAGCCTCTCATAAACTCACTTTCACCATTCAGATGCCAAACAGCACAGCAGATAGTTCTCACATCACTGATCATCTCTAGTCATCTAGAGCTTATTATTTAAGAAGTGTTGAACTACATTTCAGTAGTAAAGATCTGAGTCCTGTCTATTCATCATCTGCAATACTTGCTCAGTCAGCGGTGCAGTAGGATCTTTTCTTACACTTGAAACGTCCCCTTAGAAAAATTAATGAATTACTGTGCTGATAAACCTCTTACGTTATTTGCTTTTTAAACAGCTGAGCAAAACTGAACGTTCTCAGACATTACTCTCTTAACTTATTCTGATCAACACTAAACTGACACACAATATTTTTAGTACAACGCAATCTGACTTTTAATAATCCCTACAAAAGAATGACTGACTAACAATAACTTATACCTTTTATGAATCACTTACCTCACAAAAATCTTCGTTCCTCAACTACTGCAATACAGCGAGCGCCACTACTGCCAGCTAAATAAAAGATTCAAACTACTGAAGGCACTGACTACTGATAGGCATAGTTAGCAAATGAAAGATTTTGATAGAGAACAAACGATGTATTTACCTTAATAGTGTTCAAAAGTCATAATATAAATAGCAGTTCATGACATCCAGTCTTACAAATGTACTGTCTGTGATGGACACACGTCCAGATCATCCGCTCTCAAAATTCGCCATCTATCTCCCCACATCCACCACTGCTGGCGGCTCACCTCCAACTGCGCAACGCTACGCGCTGTTAACAGCCAACTGCCCAACACTACAATAGCCAACAACAATGCGAACCAGCCACAGACTGCAGGCAGCACAGTCCGTGATTTTCATACTGAGAGCTACGTGGCGATGGCGTTACCAAAATAAGAACCTCAACAGCCTACTTACCTAGCCCCCATGTTCCCCACAAAAAATTTACAAATTGTTTTGGGCAATGGCCAATAATGATTTGATAAAATTTTTCATAATTACAATAACAAAGATATCAGATGCACAAACTTATTGATACAATGTTGGTCAAAAGCTAAAATTTTCTCGCAGTCCATAAAGACAGTCCTGATCATTCATCACAGTAAAATTGCAGTGTCTTTTTTTTCTCAAAGTCTGGAATGTAAAAGAGAATGCACACGGAAGTAGTGGATTTCCATGCAGTCTTGAAGAAGTAGTGTTGTCCTTCCAACAGAAAGACAGTGCTGACTCTTGACACACAGACAAGTAACGGGCCACAACAGAGCAAACCCAAAGCAGAGTCAGTCGAAGTTTTGAAGAATATTCCTAAGTAGGTCATCACAGAGCAGACCACTGTAGTCCTGTTAGAGATTACGGTATTGGTGGGCCACCAGAGGCGCAGACCCAGTGCAGTCCTTGTAGAAATAATGGTATTGGTGAGTCATCAAAGATTTAGACCCACTGTAGTTCTTGTAGAGATGGCCAACAGCCATCTGCTGTGACTGTGCAGATGCCCAATCACCATATAAGAGTCTTTCGGACAATATAGCAAGTCCATAAACCTCCACTTGTGTACTCACAAAACTTTGGAATTGTACTTAGAACCAGCCATGCTGTTAACCAGTCCCTTGCTGAATTATCAACACATGTGCAAATGCTACCAGTCCCCTTTTTTCCCCCACATATTCTGCGTGTTCTATGACCAAGATAAACGTGTGCAGTGAAATGAAACTTAATTTTAAGAACAGGTGTCTAATTATAAATTTACAACATAAGAATACAATTACAGAGGTATAAAATACATCATTAAAGAACATAATACAGATAACATTTGTAGTAGTACAGGCTTTACAAAAGAACAGAAATAGACATAAATCAGTGTTACAGGAATTATGACATAAGCAAATATATAAAATAATGAGAATAGTTTACAAAACATTAATTTCACACATGAGCATTAAAACAGAACAGAATAAATAATCTCTAAACATCTTTAGAAAGAAAATAACATATTATAAATGCAAATTATATTTGATGATAACAGTATTCCTCATCATAGTGAATGTAGCTTAGTACTAGAAAAATTCTACAACATAAATCGTATTAGCTAAACACATGAAGACAGGAAAAACACAAATACACAAGAGTACACAAACACATAGCAGAATATCACAGGAGGAAAGGACAGGGTTTGTTTTCAGTGTAACATTTGGTACTGCAGTCCAACCTAAAACTTCATTCCATAGATCTTTTGTCTTATTTCAACATTAGTTTCCATCAAAAAAAATCCTATCCAAGTATGTTTTCTGTATTTATATGTTCACATATTTCTTACCTCATTATATATTTTCAATTACCTTACCTCATCATTTACTTCCAAGAAAATCCTTCCTAAACCCTACTTTTTTGTTCATATGCTCTTTCAAAATACTTTTTTTGGCAAAACCACTTTCTTATAGCTTCTCAATGCATTTCTTCCAATTCATCACAACTCGTTCTCTTATATAGTCTACCCCATCTTAAGCTAACTTAAATCTATTGAGCTCAGATGCAAAACTAAGGGATGAGGCAATGCAGCAGCACAAAACAATTAACACAAACAGCAATGACAAAAAATGCAACCTGGCAAAGCAAGCAACAGTAAATCTAAATTAACAGAGGAGTTGCAATATTACAACTATTATGAGCCAATGTGCAGCAACAAGAAAAATAAATCAGTTGTAAAACTAGCTTAACAAAGTAATACAAAGTGAAATTTAGTAGCACTATGCCTGGCGAACAGCAGCAGCAAATGCAATAACTAATATCTAAACATAACAAAGCTCAAGCAGAAAAAATATTACAGTAAAAATGGCCGTGTTTAATATCTATGTCACATCTTAACACTAGAGTGATGCATCACAACAACTTACTCTAGCAGACAAGTTACCAAACCGTTAAAAAATTATTTTTGCAATTCCTGTGAAGGGAAATGTCTATTTGTGGTCTCTTTTCTATGAAAGTACATCGTAAAATTATTCTTTACTGGGTCTGTAGACAGAAAATAGTTATATTAGTACATGTATTAAATTTTATTTTAGTCAACGCTGCAGTGGAGCTAGATACTAGATATTAAACAAAATGAGCAATCCCTCAACTACAAAGACAATAGATGTAAAATGTTTCTGATCATTTCATTAGGAGTTTTAGTAAATATCATAAATTACGAGCTCCACAGTGTAATCATATGGTTTCAAGTTTGGGCGTGTCGTATTTGCGATGCTTTCTACAAATAAATGTCAATATCGAGGATAATGGCCTCTTTTTTCTCCACCTGTGCCTCTGAAAGGCACACACTGATGGCTTTTTTCCATGCGACTGTTGCGCAGCTGGGTTATTACAGTGACCTACCTTCCATACCGAAATATTTACGACATCAGTTTCCACTACAGTGACAATCTCATAAAAATTTCACAGGTCGAGAATTTGCGTTACAAATGTTTAGAAACAAAATCTTATAAATATAACAGTGTCCAAAAAATTTTCGTCGGCATTGTGATACATTCGCGCATTTACACACATTTCATAACCCTTAAAGTACGATTCTTGGTTTCCAACATCCTTTTTTCAGAAACCAGAGTCCCTAACCACTACTCATTCCTCACCTTATTACACATATACATATTCGCCGACAATTCTTCGATATTTCATCATCATAAATATGTAGCATAATCAAATTCCTCATATAGCATCAGCTTATTGATCAAAAATATACCTCAGTAGCATAATACACATCGTCATCGTAATAATAACATCTTAACACCTCAGTCAAATCTCAAAAAAGTCGAAGCTTTCTGCAATAATTTCAAAACCTAAAAATTCTCTGCTTTTTTCAATAGTGTCATCTACCTCAAATGTACTTTAAAAATCACGATCCCATACCAAATACATCATTCTAAGCTCTCATAATATCACAATGGTTCCAAAAAAATATGAACAGTTCACAAGGTACATACAAAATACAATTTCAGAAGTGTGAATTTATCCAACTGTGTAATTGCTTAAACATGTCTCACTGACGTAGTAAAAAAATGTTTGTTTCTCTGTAGAATAATCAGGTAGCTGCGTAATTCTGTGTTGGAGAAATATGGTACCAATGTGTAAAGTTGTATAAGCAAATACCATATTAGCTAGGGCTCCTTGTGTTTGTCAGACACATGGTACACAAAATAAGCGTGTACCAGGATTAATGTAATTATACCCTCAGGTGTTACAGATTACAGCAATGGAATGAAATGTATCACAGAAAACTTTATTTGTAATTCAAAACTCTTTAAAAATAAATGTTTTAAGTACAAGATTAATCGCTCAAATGCGTGTCCTGTAGCGCTAAATTATGCATCATGTTGTAACATAATCTCTGTCATTACTTAAGGGTAAAAAATGTGCCAAGTGTCGTAATTATCGTCGTCCATAAGCAAAGTTCTGTGGAAGTGAATGTACTTACCTCGTAACAAACAAAAGCGAAATGCTACCATAATGAAACGTATTGTTGTGGTACAAAAAAGACTGTCTTATAGTAGCTATACCACTAAGTTACTACTAAAACATGTTTTGCTTTCCAGAAGAATTCAGAAAAACTGTGCAGATATAAAGCAGACACAGCACAAAAGCAACAATATAAATTGTGTCACACATTAGTAGCGTGATATAATCGTGTAGCTGTCGAAGAAACCAAATGCTAAGTCATCTTTAATCCCACAGAAAGTACTTCAAATAAAGAATGTCTTTTCAAGTAAACCAAAATGTTACATGAAAATCTCATAAGCAGTGCCAGTATATGTTCTAAGTATGTAAGCCTTATAGTCATAACGTAATCGTGCAACTAACAAGCAAGAATGTACACACACAATAACACTGTGTCGAAGAGGGGAAGGTTTGTCATAAAGTGTAGTGTGTCGTTGAAGTCCCAGACTCCACCTATAAAGTCGGCGCATTGCATACATCCTGTCGTGGTATGCCCTTTGGTAGGGCATTGTGGGTGACCTATTATAATTTTCTGTACTTTATTTGGCGTTAATTTTCTGTGGCAGTTTGCAATCAGTACATTAGGTATATTGCATGCTGTGCATAAAGGCAAAGATCTGAAACCTAGCTGGCGCGCATTCTTTTCAGTCATCATCGTTGTCATTATACCTTTGAAAGTACCGGTGTATGCTCTGCATAGTTGGTTGCAGAGATATAATAATCACATCGTAAGAATCACTACATTTACGTTCTCCTTAAGAATAATATGCTCATATGGTGACACGAGCTAGGAAAAGTTTGAGTGAACGGATAATACCGCATCGATTTTACACGGGTTACTCAGAGTTCTGATTTAGCTCATTAATTTGGGATAACAAAAACATTGCTTCTCTTCTACTTTTACCAATCAACGCACTTGTAATCGTATGTCAAAATTCAAAGAATATGGCATCACAGAAATATCTCAGTTTCATTGTGTCGTGGCTAACCGGTGAAGGAAAACAATGAAGTATATTCGACTAGAAAAAAAGGGCTCAATTCTCTTCATGATAATGTGAAAGCCCACACCTCCGTTTCTTGTTGTTAAGTCTCTACAGCCAGAAAACACTGACAAGTTGTAAGTTGTAGGCAACGTCTGACGATTTATCGAGGTGGCGTCATGTTATATAAGTTGGTGGCAGAATTTCCAGCTTTTGGATGAAAAACAGGTCTTGTGTCACTCGTGAATAATCAGTTTTTTAGTCTTTCTTTTCATTTTGCAACTAATTTCTGTGTACCTTCGTATTAAAAAAATCATTTAATAGAATACAGTAAAAAATTTAATTAGATTCAAACTCCACTACGCTGGTGGTCTAACTGCTGGACTTCTTTTAGCAACTACGATTGACTTGAAAAATTAAATACCGGCTTCTTTTGATTCCCATTTTTCAATTAAACTTCGTGGATCTCTAATCGTAATATTAACTCTCCCAGCCATTCATTTGATACAAAGAAAATGAATGAATAATATGGAGGACGTAATATTGTTATTATTATTCACGTAATTCAAAAGTTTTCACCGTGGACAGATCCGTTAATACAAGGGCTGACCAAACGGCACGGGGGCACTATTGAGGTAGAACAAATTTCTTGCGTAATGGGCTGCGCAGTGTATCAATATTTGGTTTGCAAACAGTCTGCGTAACGAACGAACAGCAATTCACATCCGTAAACAGAGTCACAGCAAGCGTCGAGGAACGAACCCTTTTTTTCTTAACATATGCAGTATGTTCAATACACGGGAATGATCTTGCTTCTAGGACACTGAATGTATACAAACAGTTGCCTGCAGAGAAACGCTCGTTCGTAACGTAAATACATTTGAGCAGAGTAAAGTTTCGAGCCATGATGTTCTGTAGCGAATCCACATCTACACTCCTGGAAATTGAAATAAGAACACCGTGAATTCATTGTCCCAGGAAGGGGAAACTTTATTGACACATTCCTGAGGTCAGATACTTCACATAATCACACTGACAGAACCACAGGCACATAGACACAGGCAACAGAGCATGCACAATGTCGGCACTAGTACAGTGTATATCCACCTTTCGCAGCAATGCAGGCTGCTATTCTCCCATGGAGACGATCGTAGAGATGCTGGATGTAGTCCTGTGGAACGGCTTGCCATGTCATTTCCACCTGGCGCCTCAGTTGGACCAGCGATCGTGCTGGACGTGCAGACCGCGTGAGACGACGCTTCATCCAGTCCCAAACATGCTCAATGGGGGACAGATCCGGAGATCTTGCTGGCCAGGGTAGTTGACTTACAC